>NC_041393.1:60924388-60925987 GCF_002162155.2 Triticum dicoccoides
GCAACTTTAGTAAAACAATGATCAACCGCACTGAAGTTTTTTTAGAGGACAAAATGTGACTTGTAATACGGACAAGAGACATGGAAAGTTGAGCAATAGAAAAGCTATAGAACATAAATCAGATGTAACGCATCGGGAAACGTCTTTTATGAACATGTGGTGCAAGAAGCTTGGAGAAAACCTCCGACATGTCTTAGCTCGATGAACATCGAGACAAAATGCAAATACTATGAAACTAGTGAAAAATACAAAAGCACATTTGCACACTTTTAGATAACTGAAGTTATATTTTTCAAGCAACTCTAGTAAAACAATTATCAACCGCACTGAAGTTTTTTGAGGGGACAAAATGTGACTTGTAATACGGACAAGAGACTAGTAAAGTTGAGCAATAGAAATGTTATAGAACATACTCCCTCCATTTTTATTTACTCTGCATATTAGAGTTAACTGAAGGCAAACTTCGTAAAGTTTGACCAAGTTTATAGAAAAAAATGTATGCATTTACCATAACAAATCTATATGATGTGAAAGTATATTCATTAATAAATCTAATGGTATTGATTTGTTATTGTATATGCTCATGTTTTTGTTTATAAACTTTGTCAAAGTTTACAAAGGTTGACTTTGACCAAAGCTAATATGCAGATTAAATAAAAACGACAGGAGTAAATCAGATGTAACACATCGGGAAACGTCTTTTATGAACATGTGGTGCAAGAAGTTTGGAGAAAACCTCCAACATGTCTTAGCTCAATGAACGTCGAGCAAATACTACGAAACTAGCGAAATATACAAAAGCACGTTTGCACACTTTTAGATCACTGAAGTTATATTTTTCAAGCAACTTTAGTAAAACAATGATCAACCGCACCGAAGTTTTTGAGAGGACAAAATGTGACTTGTAATACAGACAAGAGACAGGTAAAGTTGAGCAATAAAAAGCTATAGAACATAAATCAAATGTAACACATCAGGAAACGTCTATTATGAACATGTGACGCAAGAAGCTTGAAGAAAACCTCTGACATGCCTTAGCTCGTTGAACGTCGAGACAAAACACAAATACTATGAAACTAGTGCAACAAATACAAAAGCACATTTGCACACTTTTAGATCATTGAAGTAATATATTCAATCAACTTTAGTAAAACAAGGTCCAATGGTGCCGAAGGTTTTTGTAGGACAAACATGTGACTTGTAACAAGGACCAAGAGATAGGTAAAGTTGATCAATAGAAAAGTTATAGAACATAAATTAGATGTAACACATCGGTAAACGTCTTTTATGAACATGTGGTGCAAGGAGGTTGGAGAAAACCTCTGATATGTCTTAGCATGATGGTCCTATTCAGGCAGGCGCAAATAGGGGCGATCAAATCATCCACAGCTAGCAAGTTGTGTAGCCAAAGTGCCATGGTTTAAGCAAACATTGCTAACCTTGTGGTGATACCACGGTCGACGATGTTCAACCTTCAGATAGTTGTGCACCAACTGTAAAGTTACAACATCTTTTCAGTCTTCAACCTTCAGATACTAGCTGGGGGGAGGGCTAGTGGTGGTGCTAGGGTTTGCCCTCGAGTCGCGAGAGCCAGGCGAC
>NC_041393.1:60926230-60929975 GCF_002162155.2 Triticum dicoccoides
AGAGTGGAAATATTTGAATGCCCTTGTCGCATAATTCAAAACCCTCTATTTTTTTCCTCTTGGGAGGGGGGGGGGGGCAATGTGTTGCAGAAGATATAGTATCTTTTAACCATACATCACAATTTGATTTGTTACTCATGTGGCGTAAACCAAACAAAGAGAGTGTAGAAAATGCAAATGCTATGACTAGTGAAAAATACAAACACACATTTGCACACTTGTAGGTCCACTCCAGTTGCATGTTCAAGCAAGTTTCGTAAAAGAATGTGCAACCGCACAAAAGTTTTTTGAGAGGAGAAAATGTGACTAGTAATAAGGACAAGAGATAGGTAAAGTTGAGCAATAGAAATGTTATAGAACATAAATCAGATGTAAGTAACACATCGGTAAACATCTTTTATGAACATATGGTGCAAGGAGCTTGAGGAAAACCTCTGATATGTCCTAGCACAATGGTCCTATTCAGGCACAAATAGGGCGATCAAATCATCCACAGCTAGCAAGTTGTGTAGCTGAAGTGCCACGGTTTAAGGCAACACTGCTAATCTTGTGGACCATGGTGGACGACGTTCAACCTTCAGATAGTTGTGCACCAACTTTAAAGGTACAACGTCACTTGAGCCTTCACCGCTAATACTAGAGCTCGCACCCAAATGTCCGAATTAACCCTGGGTGACTAGTCCTCCTTTCTTCAACAGCTTGGTATATTCTGTGAAAAGGAGTCCCATTTCATTGGCCTCTGCCCTCTGGAAATCAGACTGAAATGAATAAATCCAACAGTGCAGCAACAAATATAGGTGTGTATACTCACCAATCGGTCCACCAAAAGCCCTATATTTCTCGGCGAAAGGTTGTGTGTCCTTGAGCTATATATTAGCTCTAGCTGGTACGCCGACTCTCCTCTGTCCACGTGTCCGCTGCTACGTGCGTTTCATTCATTCGTCGGCGCAAAATACAGTACTGCTGCTGGCTAGATGACAACTTTTTTCAAGTACCTAGGGATTTTTGACAACTTTTTTCAAGTACCTAGGGATTTTTTTTAGAGTCATTACCTGTGAAGGATCGCCAGCTTTATAAAGCAGCAGTCGTTTCTGTCCCGAAAAGTGAAAGCAAGCCTTCCTTTGAGGGTGCAGGCCTTTATTAAGGTTTACTGGTCAGTGTCCTTTGAAATCTGCTGCATGTGTCCTGCTTGAGGCTTTTGGCTTAAGCATCCACACGCGTCTGGTCCATAACAGTCTCTTGGTGCGCACCACATGAATGCAGTGCATGGTGTAGCACTGTCGACATCGTTTGATGCATACGGAACTGAAACCCAGGAAGCTCTCGTCAACGTCGATCGGATCAAGTTGCACTTGTTCCATCGGCGTGCAGACCTTAGCTACGCTTGCTGTGCTCGATGAACGTCGAGACAAAGCTTGTTTTTTTTTCTTTCAAGAAACTCGAGACAAAGGTTCTTTTATTAAACAAAACTCGAGACAAAAGTTTTAAATACGTGTAACTTTATTCATACTCATAACAATAGAGGAACATTGATTTGAACCTAAGATAAAAGAAAATACAAAGTAACTCCTATGACTAAGAATTACAATGTAATCTCTTGAAAACACCTTCTTCGCGGTATCAATCTGGTTGAAAAAATACTCCAAAGATTATGGTACAAAGACTGCAATTAGACTGGAGCAACGATGTTGTCACTCCACTAGTAGAAAACTACTTTACGTGAGATAAATTAGTCCCGGTTTGTAAACGCACCGGCACTGATGTGACCATTAGTGTCGGTTCCAACGGCTAGGCGGGCGGGCATCATTAGTCCCGGTTCATGTTGAACCTCTAGTCCCGGTTCGTGTCACGAACCGGTACTAGAAGCTCACCTTTAGTCCCGGTTTCTATTATGAACATGGACTAAATATTTTTCTATATAAACCCTTCGTCCAGCCCGTGATCGAGCTCTGTATTCTTCCCCTTTCCTCCCCTTTCTGTTCTTCCCCAAAGCTCGAGCTCATCCTTCATTTTGCCCAAAATTTGTCAAGATTTGAAGGCCCCCCATCCATCCAAGTGACCACAAAGGTTAGCAACTTTGTCTTTTTATCTCTCATTGCTAGATTAGCTCTTGCAATGCTCTATAAGTATAGTGATTTGTGGGTTTTACTTTCGGAGTAATTATATGTGGTAGTTTATTTGACTTATATGCAATTTGAGCTCAAATTAACTCTTAGTTTGCATGTGTAGGTGTGGTTTACTTAGTGTCTTCCCGTCCCCGTCCTAACCACCGTCGATCGCCCGCACCGTCCCGTCATCGGCACCACCTTGGTGAGCCTCTTGTTCTTGTTTTTTTATATAAAAAAAATCATGTTTGTGTGATTTAGATATATAGTTACTTGTATAATTTTCTTACCTGTGTGTTGTTTGTTATACATGCTGGCATGGTTTTCATATCCGTCCCCGTCGGCCCTCGTCCAGTTTATGATTCGGATGTGGTATATATTCTCTTTTATAATTATTTATTGCATTTTGTGTTTATGACAATTATGCCAACCAACATGACATGAATGTTTTTATCTGGGAGGTATGTGAACCGAAAATTCCAACCGACCCTCTTGTCGAGAGGTTAATTTAGTGTAACATCCCAAAATTCTAAATTTTGGAATGTTATAATAAATAAATAGTTTTGATTGATTGATTGTTTGTTGTGTGATTGATTGAGTGAAATTGAGTGGAATTTGAATCTTTTTGAAAGTTGAATGAGAGGGAATGAAATGACTTTCCAAACTTTCATCCTTTCATTTTGATCTCAGAGAATTCAAATTAAATTCAAACACAAAACCCTAGAGAGAAGATGATATAACTTCTTCCATTTAAATAAATGAAAAGGGTTTTGAAAAGATTTGAATTCCATTTGGAATTATTTCAAATTCGGAAACTTTATGCAACTCAATGATTTTCAGGAGAGAAGATAAAAATGACTTCTTCAGTTATATGAAATATGGGTTGGAAGTTAAAAAGAATCAAATTGAAAGTCATTTGGAAGTATTTTGAAACCCCCTTTAAATTTGGAGGTATTTGGATTTTATTCAAATTATTTTTCTCCAAAAATAAAATACATGAACAATAGGGTAAAATAATTCCATACAATACAAAAATGGAGAAAAATGGGTTTGAAATCATTTTTGGTATTTTAGAATAATTTTCTTTGCATTTTAAATGCAACAGTGGCACTTTTTGAATTTTGGGGTTTTGTGTGAATTTTATTTGAACTTGTAAAATAGTTCATACTGTAGGAAATGTTTTTTGAAAATTTTGATATATTATATGCCTATATAATATTTTCTTTTTGTTTGTGTTTTATTTTATTTTTCTTGTCTCTGTTTTATTAAGAAAAAATGGCCGAAGCCAGCCGGCCCAATCGTGCCCAGCACCGCGGCCACTCTCTCTCCCCCTCACCCTGGCCCACTAGGCCACCGCGGCCCAGCTCCCTCAGCCCAGTCCCTATCTCTCTCCCCACGGCCCAGCTGGCCCAGCCACACCCCTCGCGACAACTCTTCGCGTCGGCTGCCCGTTCCCCTCGCTCACCTTCCCGTGCCACTGACCGGTGGACCCCACCTCCTTCCTTTGCACACAACGACGCGCCACCGGAATCCCGAATCCTTCGGGATTTTCTCCCCCGAATCTCCCCCTCCTCCACGAAAAACCCTTCCCCCTATATATACCCCTCCCTCTCGTCCGTTTCCACCCCTAAGCCCCAACC
>NC_041393.1:60930311-60948233 GCF_002162155.2 Triticum dicoccoides
CGCCCTCCTCTTCCTGAAATTCCCCGAGGGAGCCGAGCACCGCCACCGCACCATTATCGCCCGACCGCATCACCCGACCACCTCACCCCTCCCCGAGATCGCCCCTGACCTCCCATTGCACCCCCGCATCGCCTGAACACCACCAAAGCCGCCTACGACCGCCGAGATCATCGCCTCCTTCATCACTGAACACCACCGCCGTCGTCAAGCTTGCCTCGCTCCGTCCAGTCGACCCCGAGCTCACTATCGACCATCGTTGTCATCGTTGTTGTCTTCCGCATCGCCTGGGCGTCTTCCTCGTCACCGAGGACCACCGGAGGCCTCGCCTGCGTCATCCCTGAGTCGCCATCGCCGACAATCTCATCGGAGTTGCCACCACTGCGGTATGCCATCTCCTCCGTCCGATCTGCAATCAATGACATAGATTAAATTAGTTCGAACGTTTTTTTCTTAGATCGGGTTTTAATCCGGTTTAGATCGAACCAGCTTGCCTCGGTTTTCCTCTGTTAGTCGTCGCACGCCGAATCTCTTACTTAACGGCCATCCACCCGTTAGCTTCCGCCGCGCACAGCCACCAGCCAACCACGACGTGCCACGCGACAATGGCCGAACAATAGCTAGTTTTTCTTATCTTTCTTTTTCTCTATTTCTGTTTTTAATTTCAGAAATAGTTCTGATTTTAGATTGCTTGTATCTTTTATGTTTTAAATCCAAATTGAGTTATTCTTTTTGCAGTGGGTCACAAATTTTATGTGATTTTTGTTAGTGGCTTGAAATTTTGAATTTGAGTAGTTTGAATTTGAATTATTTCAAATATGCTTCAAACACTGTTTTGGCTCTAGTTTGAATTCTAGAATAGATTTTTGATTGATTATTTTTGCTAATGTTTTGTATTTGTTTTGTCTATCCAGTAGCATATAGTGAGTACTTTTTATTATGTTTTAAAATTAGGGTTTTAGGCAAAACAATACTGTTTTAGTTCTAGTTTTGATTTACTCTTTTCTTTAAAGTTTAAATTGTTTTTAAATTGATTATTTTTCTCACTTTTGACAAATTTAGTTTTGTTTCTGTTAGTTAACAGTAGAAAATTTTATTTTTATTTAAAAAATTATTTTCTTTAGTTTGGTAGTGAAACTTGTATAGGTCATAGTTAGAGTTCTATAAAAGCTTTTTATTTGTTTCTTTTTGCAAATAAAATTTATTGAAAAATACTTTCTGTTAAGTTAGTTGCTTTACATTTTTTATTTGTTGTTAATTTATTAGTTAGAGCTTTATTTCTGTTAAGTCTTATGTAGGACAAAAACTATTTTTATTGTTGTAGAAAAGTCTTAGACTTTCCTTAGTAGTTTTTCTCATAGTTTTCCTCGAAGTTCTCTGGATTTTATTTGAGTTTATTATTGAGTTTTCCTTGTTGAAATTGTTATTATGGTTGCTAGAAATTGCTTGCTAGAATGATTGCTTATGTGAATGCAATGTTTGACTATATAGATTTTCAACGGAGTGACGAATAGTTCTACCAAGTCATTATTCTGAGAGTGTTATATCTTCATCAAGTAATACCAGGCAAGTTCACTTTGACCATGTTTTTCATACCTATGTTTTATTTGCATGTAGTAGCACCCTTTCAACAATCCCGCCAGTAGTGATATTGAATCCTTGTAGTTGAGTAGTATACATGAGCTAGGAACCCATCTCCTTGTTACCAAGCCTGGGACCTATATAGTTTTAATGCTACGCTATCGTAGACGGGGTTGGCATGAGTGCTCGGGAGTGGTGTGAGAATGGAGGACTCTACGCCAATGACAACAACTTCATGATGGCATCTGCAAGGACTACATCTTTAGGACCTCAAGACTTCAAGACTCGAGACAAGAATTCAATACACACTACTGGGTGAAGGACGGATTTGATGGGCACCCTGGAGAAACCAGTGGATGGTCGGGATGCATGAAGAAGCGCCATGACATCTTGTGGAAAGCTTCACCCAGATTCAAAGAGACAGAAGAATACTTCATGCCCGGGAGCTTACCTGTGCAACAACAAGTCACTATGGGCTTTGGCTTGGTTGACCTTAGTTGTGACTCTGGCTGGGACGGTGCTAGCAGATGTAGAACTACGGTAGGATTGGATGAGCACAAGACAGTGGTCAGGGGAACTCTTCAGAAGACCATGTTTCGGTCGTCTTGTTCTCAAACACCCTGAAGTGCGAGAACGTAAAAAGAGGGATCGAATCTTGCGGGCAAAGTGTACAAACCTCTGGAGAGGCTTAAAACCTAATGGATTAGCGGTGTCCCCGGTTACGGACAATTTGAGCATATGGACTTGGATCTATCTCGAAACTCCCAACATCGGACTGATAACTTAATTGTGGGCAACTTATGATGATTTTGGGCTGTGAGACATCGGTTGGCGGAACCATGTCATGATAGGAAACTCTATAGTAAGGACTCCAGATATTCCTTTGTTGTAGGGAAAACAAAACCAGCTTTTACGCAAACAAAACTCAGACACAGAGCCACAAAGCCATATTGCATATAGTATAGTTTTATCATGTGTTTTCTCTTATTTGTGATCTTGCCGGTACAGTCAATGTACTAACCTACACGGCTGCAACGTATCATGTTGCAGATTATTCCTTCGACGAGTAAGAGTACGGTACAGGGTTACGGTCTACACTCAACTTGCCGATGGCGTTGATGGGACTCCACACCCGACTATTTGTTTTTGCTGACAATTATGAGGTATATATTAGTTTTATGTTATCGTTACATGTGATTGCACTTTGATATATACATTGATGTACTGTGTGTGCCAGCATACTGATCCAGGGATGGCACAGATACACAGAGGCTTGACCGTTTGAGGTCGGGTCGCTACAGATATGGTATCAGAGCACATGTTGACTGTAGGACGTGACCCTAGAAATCGGAAAATCCCTAGGATAGAATATCTCTAAAATTTTATTTTCAAAAAGACCCTTACTTCTCATCTTTTCTGATTTTATCATATAGTCCCTCTTACCTCAAATAGTTAGAATATACCCTATCCCTTTGACCACCCGGAGGATCAACTGAAGCCGCTTTAAGAAGGATAAGATATCGGACAAATGATGACCTCTTCAGAGTAAACAAGATTTCACCATGCATTAGAAGAGTTGAAGCTACAACAGTTGAAGAACCTGAAGACTTGAAGATGTTGAAGACTTCAAAGATTTATTTGACCTTCAGAAGACCAAACCCCCGTTATATACTTACGTTAGATGCGATGATTTGTGAGATGTCATTTGTTTGATGTTTTTTCCAACAGCCACAAAATAAAACCCATTTCTTCAAAACTATTGTTTGTATTGTGTGTATCTCTCCTCACCTCTCCCGTATCTCATCCCAAAACCCTTGAACCCAATAGATGATGAATGAAGATGGACGTGTATTTCCGAGATTGATGACACAACCGGAGGTAGCACAGTGGATACAGAACAAGGAAGATCGCATGAAGGAGCACTGTATTGAACGAGAGTATATGGTACCTCGCCATATACTCTCGTTCAATACACCCTATGATGGATCACACAAGGTGCTGCAAAATGGCGAGAGATACATCAAGCTATACAAGGATGGAATTGAGAAAATGATTGGGATGAATTCAAGATGATTCTACTGAGGTCACGTCTTATCCAGAAGTCATGTGACCCTAAAGTGAAGAAGCCTTGTGCATGCAAGATTTGCGGAGAAATAGGACACAACCAGGAGGAACACAAGGATGGATGCCCTCATTGTGAGGAGAATCACCCAGCCGAAGAATGCCCAACTGGGCAGGTTACTTGCTTCCTGTGTGAAGGAACTACACACTACCCGACTCAATGCCACATTTACCCCAAGGTACAAGATGTTACCAAGCAACAGAAAGAAACCCTCTGGGAAAGTTTAGAAGAAAATGTGATGAAGGAAGTTGTTGGAGACCCCGGAGAAGGCCTAATCAGATTTTACTCCAACTCTTGCTATTCATGTGGAGAAGAAGGACATCATTCCCAGTATTGCACAAAGGAAAGACAAGAGTATCTCGAAGACTTCCCGAGAACCGAGGTGAAGTTTGAACCTCGGGAAATCGAAGCTCTGGTCATTATGGAGAAACCCAGGAAGAGAAAACGAAGGCATGCAAATAAGGACATGAGTAATATCACTTGTTACAGGTGCAAGGATTTGGGTCATTACGTTGATAAATGCCCAGAAAAAGCTAAAAATCCAAGGAGCCTACATAATCACAAAGAAGCCCCGAGACATGTCGGAAATCATTTGTTTTCACTGCAAGGAAGGTTCAGATCAGATGAAAGCTGGAGCCAAGTAGTTGGGATTTTTAGAAAGAAATTTTATTTTCAGGAGTTCGATGAGTTGAATTATGTAATGGAAGTCTCGGAGTTTGTAACGAATTCATGAATTAATAAAGTTAACGCATTATGATTTCATATGTTGTATTATATGATTTTTACGCTATGAACATAGACATGGACCAGTTTCGAGGATATGAGAAATATGGTCCATGGAAGAATTTGTGCATTTCAAGGGTGGTAGTACCCTGTGAGGACACTTGACCCATGGAAAGGATAATGATATTCCACGGAGTGAAGTTTGGACAAAATGAGTTGAAGTTTTGTTTTTGATATGATGGATTGAAGAAAGGAAGTACTGATGGAATTAAAGTCGGTGTAATGTTGGAATATGGAACAACTGTAACTCCTGGGATGAGTTAAAGCTATACATGTGTTGAAGTGGGAGTTGGTGTCAAAACCGGCGGATCTCGGGTAGGGGGTCCCAAACTGTGCGTCTAGGGCTAATGGTAACAGGAGGCGGGGACACAATGTTTACCCAGGTTCAGTCCCTCTCTATGGAGGTAATACCCTACTTCCTGCTTGATTGATCTTGATGATATGAGTATTACAAGAGTTGATCTACCACGAGATCATAGAGGCTAAACCCTAGAAGCTATCCTATGATTTTGATTGTTCTTGTCCTACGGACTAAACCCTCCGGTTTATATAGACACCGGAGGGTGTACACAGAGTCGGTTACAGAGAAGGGAATCTACATATCTGAATCGCCAAGCTTGCCTTCCACGCAAAGGAGAGTCCCACCCGGACACGGGACGAAGTCTTCTATCTTGTATCTTCATAGTCCAACAGTTCGGCATATGCATATAGTCCGGCTGTCCGAGGACCCCTTAATCCGGGACTCCCTCAGTAGTCCCTGAACCAGGCTTCAATGATGATGAGTCCGGTACGCAGATTTGTCTTCGGCATTGCAAGGCGGGTTCCTTCTCCGAATACTCCAAAGTGGATCTTGAACACAAGAATCGTGTCTGGCTCTGCAAAATAAATTCCACATACCACCGTAGAGAGTACAATATTCCATGAATCTAATCTGCTGACAACTTTTTTCACAGCGTGACATCACGCTGCGGCCCGGTCATTATTCGAACCGTTTTCTCAACCTGCTACTGCACATCTTGCTAGGTGGTTTTATTGGCATGTCTTGTCGAAGCAGAGATCGTGTCCCTCTTATCACGGGATCCTCATCAATACGGGCGTGGGTAACCCAACCGTGCCATTAGCACAATTCTTGGGGAATAAGCGAGTTTCTAGGGCAAGTGGGGAGGCGCATGATCTACTGCCTTTATAAGGAGAAAAGGACTCCCCTTTTCACCCACGCCTTCTTCTTCGTCTGCTCATCCATTCTCGAGCTCCAATGCCCAAGCTTTCGCCTTTTCCACAAAACCATTCCGAACATGTCCAGAGCAGGAGGCAAGTGGATGGCCTCCTCTGTCATGAAGGAGGACATCAAGAAGCCTCAGGAGGCCGGATACATATCCGCAGACATCGCACATCGTCTTCCGGCCGAAGGGCAAATCATCCCTACCCCGAAACCCCAGGAAAGGGTAGTATTCCTTTCTCACTTTGTCCGCGGTCTGGGATTCCCCGTTCACCCGTTCGTCTGCGGACTAATGTTCTACTACGGTCTGGATTTCCATGATCTGGCCCCTAACTTCATCCTCAACATCTCGGCGTTTATCGTCGTGTGTGAGGCCTTCCTCCGCATCACACCCCACTTCGGCCTATGGCTGAAGACCTTCAACGTGAAGCCAAAGGTGGTGGGTGGTCAACAAGCGGAGTGCGGGGGCGCCATGGTGGGCAAGATGCCCAATGTCACCTGGCCCGAAGGCTCCTTTGTGGAGACCGTGAAGGGGTGGCAATCGGGTGGTTCTACATCACCGAGCCACGCGACGCCAATTGGGCGGCGGCCCCCGAATTTCGATTTGGCGTCCCAATGCGGCTCACCTCCTAGAAAGAGAAGGGCTTAGCCCGGGGCTCAGCAGAAGAACTGACCGGACTTTAGACCTGCGTCCAAAATATGATAGGCAAAAAAATCAAGCTCGTCAATGTGGTCCAGGTTATGCTCCTTCGCCGGATTGTTCCGTGTCAGTGACGGGTTTGCAATCTGTGGGAGTTCGACCCGGCCGAACACCAGACACTGCGAGAGCTCTTCGGGACGATGCATGAAGACGTGTGGAAGGTGCTTTTCAAGGCCAACGAGGTGCCACCGCCCATAATCGAAGATCGCGGACTCAGCGTGAAACGCCGAGCCAACCCGGTAAGTTTTCATATTTTGCAAGATATTCCTTTTACCAGCACATCCGCGGGAGGAATCTAAGCCTCCATGCCGATTTTACAGGCCTGGGTGGCGATAGCGGAGCAGATTGACTGTCCGGCTCCGCTACCAGAAGATCCAGAATCGTCTCTTCTAACGAAGATGCTGTTTCTGGCGCCCTATGAGGTGCCAGAGAAGAAGGCCAAGAAGACGGCCACGGGGACCAGAGAAGGTCTCCGGCGCAAGGTTACATCGGACGTAACGTCCGAAGACACCGAGGCGCACTCCTTCGCCGAAGACGAGGAGGAGGAGGAGGAGGAGGAAATCCATCCCCCCGCCCCATCGTGGACAGAAAGAAGAGGAAGGCCGCCACGCATGGGGAGGCCGAGGTGTCCAAGAAGGGGAAAACCTTCCTTCCGGACCACTCCACCGCAGCCACCAACAGCAGCGAGGAGTGGGAGCCCAGGGTCAAGCCCATGGCTAAGTCGTAAGTATCCGGACACAATAGTACTTCCGGTAAGTTTATTTTGTCGCTTCTTATCATGCCAAACATGCATGTGTAGTCCGGCCAGATCCAATATCGAGATATCCTCCTCTTCGGAGGGATCTCTGGACCCGGCGGTGATGAACAGCGATTCACTTCCAACAGCCTCCTCTCCCAAGGCCACGGACGGCATCGAAGTGTTGTCTCAAAGGATACCAGGCCAAGGGGAGGCTGTTCCGGAGACGCCCCCATGCGAAATCCCAGTCGCAGGGCACATGGGGGGGAAGACCCCATGGACTCTGATAATGGGGCCCCCAACCAGTTTGGCCCCCAGCCGAATACGGCTCTGGAAACCCAAGTGGTTCCGGATTGAAGTAGGCAGCCTCCCCTTAAGGAGGGCAAGCCGCCTGTGCCGACGACCTCTGTCCATCCAGAGGTGCCGGATAACTTGCCGGAAACGCTCCGCAGCGCTTCCATTGATGAAGAACACCATACTCTTATGAGTACGGTGATTGCGAAGGTCCGGTCTGCCAAAAGCGGATTGACCGAAGCCTGCGCTAGCCTTCTAACAGGCTTTGAGGTAAATAATAAAATTGTAAGAAAATATCACTGTGTAGATAGTAGCCGCTGATGCTCTGCTTGGTGTTCAGAAAGAAAAGCTGAGTAGAGGGTCAAATAATAATCACAAGAGTCTAATAATATGTCTATGTGAACAAGCAGGCGTTGCTGCTAGCTGCTGCCGCTTGCACTGCGGAGGTCTCTAGACTAAAGCAGGACCTGGAGCGGACCGAGGGAGAGCTCGACCTCATGAAGAGGAAGCTCGAGGAAAGTCAAGGTATGCAACACCCCATCCATATATTTATAAAGGATAAATGGTTTCTGTTGATAGAAGTGTCATGAATTTTGATAGGGGCCACGACTGAAGTGGCGTCCCTTAAGAAGGCGCTGGCCAAGGCCGAAGATAAAGTGGCCAAAGAACACACCGAGCGCGAGAAGCACGAGGCCCGGGTCAGCGAGGTCCAGCAAGAGCTCCAGGATTTCGTCCAGAAATACGAGTCCTTGGAGCGTGACTCTAAGACTCGAGAGTCCGAGCTTGCTAAGGCCCTCCAGAGCGCGCAAGATGCCAAAGCTGAAGCCTAGAAGGCCCTCCAGGAGATTCAGGCAGCCAAGAAGATTGCGGTGGGTAAGGAATTTGTTATGCAAAGCAAGCATGTGAAGGAGACTTTCCTTTTACTTACCCAAATTTGAAGTTCTCCAGGAGCGTTTGCGGATCTGCCGCTTACCATATCAGATGCCGCAAAGTTCTACCAAGCCAAAGAAGGGAGCTCAATGGAGAAGCTGTTCTGGTCTCAATATATTGGGACAGAACATCCGATGCCCTTGAGCGACCAACTGAAGCAACTGGTCGAGCTGCACAAGGCAGCCGAACTGGCCATGAAGGACCTCATAGTCCGACTATGGCCTGCCGAGCCTATGCCCAGCAACTACTTTGGTCTCGTGAAGCGGCTTGTGAGTGCCTGCCCCCGACTTGAAGTCATAAAGCCGTTGGTCTGCGTTGAAGGTGCGCGGATGGCCTTTGCCTGTGCAAAGATGCATTGGGCGAAGATGGACGCCACGATGCTGATGACCGAGGGGCCTCCAAAGGGCAAGGAGCACCTCGACCTGAAAATTATTATGACAGTGTTCTGAAGGGCTCCCGCCGTGTGGCCGAACAATGTACGATGGATGTAATCTTTGAGTGAATGTACTCATTTTATCTTGTAATATGAAACAAGTTCATTTGATCAATATAATGCTTGTTGATTTAAATTTGTACCTCCTGTGCGGCCGTTTACAAAATCTCAGAGTTGGCCAGTCGTCGGCTTCTGCCCCCCATGTAACTAGCACAGGGGTGTTCGGGATAAATCTAAACACTCTTTATCCAAGTTTTTGGTCCTTTAAGGAGGTGTTTAGCGCAATGAACAAGGCAATCGGACTATACAGCTTTATCACCATCACTTAGCCATAGAAGTTCTATAATTTTAAATTTTGGCATAGCCCCTGGTATTCGGAAGGCCGAACTAGGGGCGCTATACACGCCTAAATTGGACAAAGACCGATTCCTTGCATGAAGCGGAAAAAATCTTTAAGGATTTGTAACCTCTCGAACAGCGACCAACTCTCACCGCATCATGACAGTCAGTTTTCGGCTTTCCCTACTAAGGTGCTCGTCCGGAAGAACCGGGACACAATCGTAGTAGTTCTCCCTTTACTACCCTAGCCGATATAGCGGAACGTAGGGTAGCAAGCACAGGAGCCGGGCAACCCAACTATTAACCCAAGACATGATTCGGAGCTGATGCATATAATGCTATAAGTTTGGGGTGCCACATTGTCGGAAGTGTTCGGACTTTCTTGCCGTGTTATGGGGTACACTGAAGCCCTTGGCAAACTGAACGTACCAGAATGTACGAGTGCTATTTGTAATAAATAAACAGTCAAGGGAAAAAATAAATGAAGTAGTAAGCTGACGCTTTGAATGATACGTCAAGGCGTATGTACACAAGTAGTGCGATAAGCAAATAGGACTATTTGACATGCCCTAACCAAGGGCGAGTGATACGTCCATTTTGCATCATGCTTTTATACCGATATTTATTGCATTATGGGTTGTTATTTCACGTTATGTCACAATACTTATGGCTATTCTATCTTATTTTACAAGGTTTATCATGAAGAGGGAGAATGCCAGCAGCGGGAATTCTGGCTGGAAAAGGAGCAAATATTGGAAACCTATTCTGCACAGCTCCAAAAATCCTGAAACTCCACGGAAGTCAATTTTGGAATTAATAAGAATTTATGAGCAAAGAAAGTACCAGAGGGGGCCCACACCCTGGCCAGGAGGGTGGGGGGCGTGCCCCCCCTACTGGGCGCGTCCCCTGGTGGCCTTCCGGTGCCCATCTTCTGCTATATGAAGGCTTTTACCCTGGAAAAAATTAGGGGCAAGCTTACGGGACGAAACTCCGCTGCCATGAGGCGGAACCTTGGCGGAACCAATCTAGGGCTCCAGCGGTGCTGTTCTGCCGGGGATACTTCCCTCCGGGAGGGGGAAATCATCACCATCGTCATCACCAACGATCCTCTCATCGAGAGGGGGTAAATCTCCATCAACATCTTCACCAGCACCATCTCCTCTCAAAACGCTAGTTCATCTCTTGTATCGAATCTTGTATCCAAAACCACAAATAGGTACATGTGGGTTGCTAGTAGTGTTGATTACTCCTTGTAGTTGATGCTAATTGGTTTACTTGGTGGAAGATCATATGTTCAGATCCTTAATGCATATTAATACTTCTCTGATCATGAACATGAATATGCTTTGTGAGTAGTTACGTCAGTTCCTGAGGACATGGGTGAAGTCTTGCTATTAGTAATCATGTGAATTTGGTATTCGTTCGATATTTTGATGAGATGTATGTTGTCTCTCCTCTAGTGGTGTTATGTGAACGTCGACTACAAGACACTTCACCCTTATTTGGGCCTAGAGGAAGGCATTGGGAAGTAATAAGTAGATGATGGGTTGCTAGAGTGACAGAAGTTTAAACCCTAGTTTATGTGTTGCTTCGTAAGGGGCTGATTTGGATCCACTAGTTTCATGTTATGGTTAGGTTTACCTTTATACTTCTTTTGTAGTTGAGGATGCTTGCAATAGGGGTTAATCATAAGTGGCATGCTTGTCCAAGAAAGGGTAGTACCCAAGCACCGGTCCACCCACATATCAAATTATCAAAGTACCGAACGTGAATCATATGAGCGTGATGAAAACTAGCTTGACGATAATTCCCATGTGTCCTCGGGAGCGCTTTCGTCATTATAAGAAACTTTCCAGGCTTGTCCTTTGCTACAAAAAGGATTGGGACACCTTGCTGCACCTTATTTACTTTCATTGCTTGTTACTCGTTACAAATTATCTTATCACAAAACTATCTGTTACCTACAATTTCAGTGCTTGCAGAGAATACCTTACTGAAAACCGCTTGTAATTTCCTTCTGCTCCTCGTTGGGTTCGACACTCTTACTTATCGAAAGGACTACAATAGATCCCCTATACTTGTGGGGCATCAAGACTCTTTCCTGGCACCGTTGCCGGGGAGTGAAGCGCCTTTGGTGAGTGGAACTTGGTAAGGAAAGATTTATATAGTGTGCTGAAATTTTCTGTCACTTGTTACTATGGAAACTAATCCTTTGAGAGGCTTGCTCGGGGCATCTTCACCCCGACCAGTAGATCAAAGTGTTGCTCCTCAACCTACTGAACTTACTGAAAATATTTACTTTGAGATTCCTTCGGGTATGATAGAAAAACTGCTAGCTAATCCCTTTGTAGGAGATGGAACATTGCATCCCGATTTACACCTTATCTTTGCGGATGAAGTTTGTGGATTATTTAAGCTTGCAGGTATTCCCGATGATGTTGTTAAGAGGAAGGTCTTCCCTTTATCTTTGAAGGGAGATGCATTGACATGGTACAGGCTATGTGATGATATGGGATCTTGAAACTATAAACGATTGAAGTTAGAATTTCACCAGAAGTTCTATCCCATGCATCTTGTTCATCGTGATCATAATTACATATATAATTTCTGGCCTCGCGAAGGAGAAAGCATCGCTCAAGCTTGGGGGAGGCTTAAGTCAATGTTATATTCATGCCCCAATCATGAGCTCTCAAGAGAAATGATTATTCAAAAAGTTTATGCTCGGCTTTCTCTCAATGATCGCACCATGCTCGATACTTCCTATGCTGGTTCCTATATGCTGAAGACTACTGAATTCAAGTGGGATTTATTGGAAAGAATTAAACGCAACTCTGAAGATTGGGGTTCCGATGATGGTAAGGAGTCAGGTATGACACCTAAGTTTGATTGTGTTAAATCTTTTATGGATACCAATGCTTTTCGTGGATTTAGAGCTAAATATGGACTTGACTCTGAGATAGTAGCTTCTGTCTGTGAATCTTTTGCTGCTCACGTTGATCTCCCTAAGGAGAAGTGGTTTAAATATAATCCTCCCATTGAAGTAAAAGTAGTTGCACCTGTTACAGTTGAAGAAAATACTATCACTTATAATGATCCTATTGTTCCTACTACTTATGTTGAGAAACCACCTTTTCCTGTTAGAATAAAGGATCATGCTAAAGCTTCAACTGGTCTTCGTAAGAGTAATACTAGAACATATACACTTCCTGAGCAAATTAAAGTTGAACCTAGTATTGGTATGGTTAAAGATATCTTGGATGATAAAATAGATGGGCATGTTATTTACTTCTATGAACAGGCTGCTAATATTGCTAGACCAGATGCTAAGATACATAGACATGTTGTAGGCATGCCTGTTATTTCTGTTAAGATAGGAGATCATTGTTATCATGACTTATGTGATATGGGTGCTAGTGCTAGTGCAATACCTATTTCCCTATATAAAGAAATTATGCATGATATTGCACCTGCTGAAATAGAAGGTATTGATGTTACTATTAAGCTTGCCAATAGAGATACTATTGCACCAGTTGGGATTGTTAGAGATGTTGAAGTCTTGTGTGGGAAAGTCAAATATCCGGCTGATTTTCTTGTTCTTGGTTCCCTGCAAGATGACTTTTGTCCCATTATATTTGGTAGACCCTTCTTGAATACCGATCCATTACTTTTGTCCCATTATATTTGGTTCCCCATTGCAAAAAGGATATTGTTACAATTGGCTTAGGGGATATGTCTCATGAGTTTAATTTTGCTAAGTTCCATAGACAACCCCGTGATAAAGAATTGCCTAGTAAGGATGAAATTATTGGTCTTGCTTCTATTGTCGTGCCTCCTACTGATCCGTTATAACAATATTTGCTAGACCATGAAAATGATATGTTTATGAATGAAAGAAGGGAGATAGATGAATTATTCCTTAAACAGGGTCCTATTCTGAAACACAACCTCCCTGTTGAAATCCTAGGGGATCCTCCTCCACCCAAGGGTGATCCCGTGTTTGAGCTTAAACTATTACCTGATAATCTTAAGTATGCTTATCTTGACGAAAAGAAGATATATCCTGTTATTATTAGTGCTAACCTTTTAGAGCAAGAAGAGGAAAGATTATTGAAAACTCTGAAGAAGCACCGTGCTGCTATTGGATATACTATGGATGATCTTAAGGGTATTAGTCCCACTCTATGCCAACACAAAATAAAGTTGGAGAAAGATGCCAAACCAGTTAGAGACCCTCAACGACAGTTAAATCCTAAGATGAAAGAAGTGGAAAGAAAGGAGATACTAAAGCTCCTTGAGGCAGGTATAATTTATCCTGTTGCTGATAGTGATTGGGTAAGTCCTGTCCATTGTGTTCCGAAGAAGGGAGGTATTTCTGTCATCCCTAATGATAAAGATAAATTGATTCTGTAAAGAATTATTACAGGTTATAGGATGGTTATTGATTTCCGTAAATTAAATAAAGCTAATAAGAAAGATCATTACCCTTTATCTTTTATTGATCAAATGCTAGAAAGACTATCCAAATATACACATTTCTGCTTTCTAGATGGTTATTCTGGTTTCTCTCAAATACCTGTGTTAGCGGAGGATCAATCAAAAACTACTTTTACTTGCCCTTTCGGTACCTTTGCTTATAGACATATGCCTTTTGGTTTATGTAATGCACCTACTACCTTTCAAAGATGTATGATGGCTATATTCTCTGACTTTTGTGAAAATATTTGTGAGGTATTCATGGATGATTTCTCCGTTTATGGATCCTCTCTTGATGATTGATTGAGCAACCTTGATCGAGTTTTGCAGAGATGTGAAGACACTAGTCTCGTCTTGAATTGGGAAAAGTGCCACTTTATGGTTAATGAAGGCATTGTTTTGGGGCATCAAATTTCTGAAAGAGGTATTGAAGTTGATAAAGCTAAAGTTGATGCTATTGAAAAGATGCCATGTCCCAAGGACATTAAAGGTATAATAAGTTTCCTTGGTCATGTCGGTTTTTATAGGAGGTTCATTAAGGACTTTTCTAAAATCTCTAGGCCTCTGACTAATTTATTACAAAAAGATATTCCTTTTGTCTTTGATGATGATTATGTAGAAGCATTTGAAATACTTAAGAAAGCTTTGATCACTGCACCTATTGTTGAGCCACTTGATTGGAATTTACCCTTTGAAATTATGTGTGATGCTAGCGATTATGCTATAGGTGCTGTTCTAGGGAAAAGAGTTGATAAGAAAATAAATGTCATCCAATATGCTAGTAAAACTCTTGATACTACCCAGAGAAATTATGCTACTACTGAAAAAGAATTCTTAGCAGTTGTATTTGCTTGTGATAAGTTCAGACCTTATATTGTTGATTCTAAAGTAACTATTCACACTGATCATGTTGCTATTAAATATCTTATGGAAAAGAAGGATGCTAAGCCTAGACTTATTAGATGGGTTCTCCTGCTTCAAGAATTTGATTTGCATATTATTGATAGAAAGGGAGCTGAGAACCCCGTTGTAGACAACTTGTCTAGGTTAGAGAATGTTCTTGATGACCCACTACCTATTGATGATAGCTTTCCTGATGAACAATTAGCGGTCATTAATGCTTCTTGTACTGCTCCATGATATGCTGATTATGCTAATTACATTGTTGCTAAATTTATACCACCTAGTTTCACATACCAGCAAAAGAAAAAGTTCTTCTATGATTTAAGACATTACTTCCGGGATGACCCACACCTTTATAAAGAAGGAGTAGATGGTGTTAATAGATGTTGTGTACCTGAGCACGAACAGGAACAAATCCTACGTAAGTGCCACTCCGAACCATATGGAGGACACCACGCTGGAGATAGAACTGCACATAAGGTATTGCAATCCGGTTTTTATTGGCCTACTCTCTTCAAAGATGCTCGTAAGTTTGTCTTATCTTGTGATGAATGTCAAAGAATTGGTAATATTAGTAGACGTCAAGATGCCTATGAATTATTCTCTTGTTATTGAACCATTTGATGTTTGGGGCTTTGATTATATGTGACCTTTTCCTGCCTCTAATGGATACACACATATTTTAGTTGCTGTTGATTACGTTACTAAGTGGGTAGAAGCTATTCCAACTAGTAGTGCTGATCACAACACCTCTATTAAGATGCTTAAAGAAGTTATTTTTCCGAGGTTTGGAGTCCCTAGATATCTCATGACTGATGGTGGTTCACATTTTATTCATGGTGCTTTTCGTAAAATGCTTGCTAAGTTTGATGTTAATCATAGAATTGCATCTCCTTATCACCCACAGTCTAGCGGTCAAGTAGAATTGAGCAATAGAGAGCTCAAATTAATTTTGCAAAAGACTGTTAACAGATCTAGGAAGAAAAGGTCCAAGAAACTTGATGATGCATTATGGGCTTATAGAACATATAAAAATCCTATGGGTATGTTTCCATATAAGATGGTTTATGGAAAACCATGTCACTTACCTCTCGAACTTGAACATAAAGCATATTGGGATATTAAAGAGCTCAATTATGACTTCAAACTTGCCAGTGAGAAGAGGTTATTTGATATTAGCTCACTTGATGAATGGAGAACCCAAGCCTATGAGAATGCCAAGCTGTTTAAAGAAAAAGTTAAAAGATGGCATGACAAAAGAATACAAAAGCGTGAGTTTAACGTAGGTGATTATGTGTTGCTATTCAACTCTCGTTTAAGATTTTTTGCAGGAAAACTTCTCTCTAAGTGGGAAGGTCCTTACGTTATCGAGGAGGTCACCGTTCCGGTGCCATAAAAATCAACAACTTCAAAGGCACCAGCCCGACGGTGGTGAACGGTCAAAGAATTAAACATTATATGTCAGGTAATCCTATCAATGTTGAAACTAATATTATTGAAACCGTAACCCCGGAGGAATACATAAGGGACACTTTCCAGAACGTTTCAGACTCTGAAAAGGAATAGGTATATGGTACGGTAATTAAACCGACTCCAAAACAGTTATAATATTTTCCCCGTTTTGGAATATTTTAGAATTTTGGAAAGCAAGAAGTAATCCGAGAAGGACACAAGGCCTCCAGGAGGGTGGAGGGCGTGCCCCCTGTCTCGTGGGCACCTCGTGTTCCTCCCGGACTCTGTTTTCTTGCACGTTACTTCTTTTAGTCGGTAAAAATTCATTACATAATCTCCCGAAGGTTATGACCACCATATCCGGCAAAAATCTTCTATTTTCGTTTCAAGCTGTTTTTCCGACAGATCTAGAGCACCATGACGTCTCCAAGCGCTCGCAAGGACAATTTTTCGAGAGGGTTATCAACCCCTATCTTCCAAAGGTGATGCAACACCCTCAAACCATTGAGATGCGTGAGGGGGTGCTGCACATCCGCGATGTGGAGGGACCAAGGCGTACCGGAAGCATGGAGACAAAGCTCGAAGCCATGGAACAACAACTTTTCAGGTGCCAAGGGATGGTGGAGCGTAGACTCAACGCCAACCAGATGATGATCGCGGATTTCACCAACAACCACAAGCTGGATGCCAAGAACATTGTGGAGACCATCTTCAAGCTTCAAGAGAAAATCGAGCACCTCCAAGCCCAGATCTATGACCTGCAAAACCAAAATTGTGAGTATGAATATAGGTTCAAGAGGATGAGTTTGGCTGCAGATTTGAGGATCCCGGAGACTCGATCATCCTTCTATGATGGTGAGCCTATGCCTTGGAAGATGGAAGACAATCCTACATCATCAACAACTCCTTCTTCACCACCTACGAGGACATAATCACATGGGTATGGGCACTCCCCTTGGCAACAGCCAAGCTTGGGGGAGGTGCCCCGGTATCGTATCACCATCACACTCCTATCTTTACCATTTTTCTTAGTTCGACCCTTTTAGTAATATCTTGATCTAGTAGATTGATGTTTTGGTACGAATTAGTTTTGAGTTTGCTTTGTGATCTCTCTATGTAATCGAGTCCGTGAGCTATATAAAAATGATTAGTGTTGAGTCAAGGGCTTTGCTATCTTGCTATGATCGTGAGCAAATAGAAAGAATAAAAAAGGGGAAGAATAAACGAGTTCATATTGATCTTATGGATAGTAATGACTTCACATATAAAGAGTATGAGGCATAAAAGTTGTTTAGAGTTGACAAACATAGTTTTGGTCATCGTTGCAATTAATAGGAAGTAATAAAGAAAGAGAGGTTTTCACATATAAATATACTATCTTGGACATCTTTTATGATTGTGAGTACTCATTAAGTATGACATGCTAAAGAGTTGATGTTGGACAAGGAAGACAACATAATGGGTTATGTTTTCTCACATCTCAGTTAAAGTATATTGTCATGGATCTTTCAAACATGTTGAGCTTGCCTTTCCCCCTCATGCTAGCCAAAAATTATGTGCACTAAGTAGAGATACTACTTGTGCTTCCAAATATCCTTAAAGCCAGTTTTGCCATGAGAGTCCACCATACCTACCTATGGATTGAGTAAGATCCTTGAAGTAAGTTGTCATGTTGCAAGTAATAAAAATTGCTCTCTAAATATGTATGACTTATTAGTGCGAAGAAAATAAGCTTTATATGATCGTGTGATATGGAAGTAATAAAAGCGACGGACTGCATAATAAAGGTTCATATCACGAGTGGCAATATAAAGTGACGGTCTTCTGCATTAAGATTTTGTGCATCCAACCCTAAAAGCACATGACAACCTCTGCTTCCCTCTGCGAAGGGCCTATCTTTTACTTTATGCCTTTTACTTTATGCAAGAGTCAAGGTGATCTTCACCTTTCCCTTTTTCAT
>NC_041393.1:60948799-60965415 GCF_002162155.2 Triticum dicoccoides
TAAGTTAGAATGAACTATTATTGTTGACATCACCCAAAGGTGAATACATTGGGAGGCGAAACTATAAGCCCCTATCTTTCTTAGTGTCTGATTAAAACTCCATAACCATAAGTATTGCGTGAGTGTTAGCAATTGTAGAAGACTATATGATAGTTGAGTATGTGGACTTGCTGAAAAGGTCTATTCTTGACTCTTTCTGATGTTACGATAAATTGCAATTGTTCCAATGACTGAGATTATAGTTTGTTAGTTCTCAATGAAGTTTCTGAACCATACTTGACATTGGGAATAGATTGTTACTTGAACATAAGAAATCATATGACAAAGTCTATATATGTTGCTGTTATAAGAATTATCATGATTCCCTAATGTCCATATTTTATTTTTATCGACACCTCTATCTCTAAACATGTGGACATATTTTTCGATATCGGCTTCCGCTTGAGGACAAGCGAGGTCTAAGCTTGGGGGAGTTGATACGTCCATTTTGCATCATGCTTTTATATTGATATTTATTGCGATATGGGCTGTTATTTCACGTTATATCACAATATTATGGCTATTCTCTCTTATTTTACAAGGTTTATCATGAAGAGGGAGAATGCCGGTAGCGGGAATGGTGGCTGGAAAAGGAGCAAATATTGGAAACCTATTCTGCACAGCTCCAAAAATCCTGAAACTCCATGGAAGTCATTTTTGGAATTAATAAGAATTTATGAGCAAAGAAAGTACCAGAGGGGGCACACGCCCTGGCCAGGAGGGTGGGTCCCCCCCTACTGGGCGCGCCCCCCCCTGTTTCATGGGCCCCATGGTGGCCCTCCGGTGCCCATCTTCTGCTATATGAAGGCTTTTACCCTGGAAAAAAATCAGAGGCAAGCTTACGGGACGAAACTCCATCGCCACAAGGCGGAACCTTGGCGGAACCAATCTAGGGCTCCGGCGGAGCTGTTCTGCCAGGGATACTTCCCCCCGGGAGGGGAAAATCATCACCATCGTCATCACCAACGATCCTCTCATCGAGAGGGGGTCAATCTCCATCAACATCTTCACCAGCACCATCTCCTCTCAAAACCCTAGTTCATCTCTTGTATCCAATCTTGTATCCAAAACCACAAATTGATACCTGTGGGTTGCTATAGTGTTGATTAGTCCTTGTAGTTGATGCTAATTGGTTTACTTGGTGGAAGATCATATGTTCAGATCCTTAATGCATATTAATACTTCTCTGATCATGAACATGAATATGCTTTGTGAGTAGTTACGTTTGTTCCTGAGGACATGGGTGAAGTCTTGCTATTAGTAGTCATGCGAATTTGGTATTCGTTCGATATTTTGATGAGATGTATGTTGTCTCTCCTCTAGTGGTGTTATGTGAACATCGACTACATGACACTTCACCATTATTTGGGCCTAGAGGAAGGCATTGGGAAGTAATAAGTAGATGATGGGTTGCTAGAGTGACAGAAGCTTAAACCCTAGTATATGCGTTGCTTCGTAAGGGGCTGATTTGGATCCACTAGTTTCATGCTATGGTTAGGTTTACCTTAATACTTCTTTTGTATTTGCGGATGCTTGCAATAGGGGTTAATCATTAGTGGGATGCTTTTCCAAGAAAGCGTAGTACCCACGCACCGGTCCACCCACATATCAAATTATCAAAGTACGGAACGCGAATCATATGAGCGTGATGAAAACTAGCTTGACGATAATTCCCATGTGTCCTCGGGAGTGCTTTTCTCATTATAATAAATTGTCCAGGCTTGCCCTTTGCTACAAAAAGTATTGGGCCACCTTGCTGCACCTTATTTACTTTCATTGCTTGTTACTCGTTACAAATTATCTTATCACAAAACTATTTGTTATCTTCAATTTCAGTGCTTGCAGAGAATACCTTACTGAAAACCGTTTTTTCCTTCTGATCCTCGTTGGGTTCGACACTCTTACTTATCAAAAGGACTACGATAGATCCCCTATACTTGTGGGTCATCAGCGAGCTGCGTGTGGGTATGTAAAACAGGTATAGTGGTCGTTATCAGAGACCACTTGGGGATTCCCCTGTACGTCAAAGCTCCTTGCCTCCTTGGTGTTTCTGTCCCGTGATGGGTCCGACAGTCAGGTTATCGGAAGAGCCTCAAGTAGAGAGGGACCTGAAAGTAAGAAAAAGGTGAAGGTGTGTGGGTCCTGGGGCAGTTGAGGCGCATTGTGGACCGCATTCTAGCTGTGCCTCCGTCTATGCCCATGGTATTTTATGTGCGTAAATATGTACGCGTGACACAAATTTCACCGCTTGACTGGGACTAGGACGGAGGCCGAATTGCTAGGCGAGCTCTGGACGGGCCAGAAGATCCTGTTGCAGAGTACTCCGGACTCGCTTGATGGTGTTCGAGAGCTTTATTGCTGAATTGAAGGTCTGCCTAAGGAGTCTGCTCTGTACTTCTGCTGCAAGGACCGCAATGTGCTTCTCCGTACGAAGGGAGCCCTCTGTATTTCCGTTGACTGTTATAACACCGCAGGGTCCGGGCATCTTGATCTTGAGATATGCGTAGTGTAGCACCACATTGAATCGAGCAAATGCGGTTCGTCCTAGCAGTGCATGATAACCACTACGGAAAGGGACGATATCGAAGATTAACTCTTTGCTTCGGAAGTTGTCCGGGGATCCGAAGACCACTTCCAGTGTGATTGAGCCTGGACAACAGGCCTCTACACCTGGTATGACACCTTTGAAGGTGGTTTTGGTGGGTTTGATCCTTGAGGGATCGATACCCATTTTACGCACTGTATCCTGATAAAGCAGGTTCAAGCTGCTGCCGCCGTCCATGAGGACTCGTGTGAGGTGGAATCCATCAATGATAGGGTCAAGGACCAGTGCGACTGAGCCTCCATGACGAATACTGGTCGGATGGTCCTTGCGATCAAAGGTGATCGGACAGGAAGACCATGGGTTGAATTTTGGGGCGACTGTCTCCATCGCGTAAATGTCCCTTAGTGCGCGCTTCTGCTCCCACTTGGGAATATGGGTGGTGTATATCATATTTACTGTTTTTACTTGGGGAGGAAATTTCTTCTGTCCCCTTGTGTTTGGTAGCCAGGGTTCCGCATCGTCATCACTATGCGACCCTTTTTCCTTGTTTTCGGCATTTAGCTCGCCGGCCTGTTTAAATACCCAACATTCCATGTTGGTGTGGTTGGCTGGTTTGTCTGGGGTGCCATGGATTTGGCATGAGCAATCGAGTATGAGGTCCAGACTGGACGGGCCCGGATTGTTTCTTTTATATGGCTTTTTTCCGTTGACCGGACTTGGAGCCACTGAATCCGGTAATTATGGCCGTGTCTTCGGTGTTTTCGCCATTATTACGACGCTTGTGTCTGTTGCGCCGGGGCTTGCAGTTGCTATCTCTGGCGTCTGAAGTGCCAGGATTTCCTGATGTGCCGCTACTGTGAGTCAACCAGATGTCCTCGCCCGCACAAAAGTGGGTCATGAGTGTCGTAAGGGCTTCCATGGACTTCGACTTCTCTTGGCTGAGGTGTCGGGCAAGCCACTCATCACGGATGTTATGCTTAAAGGCCGCTAGGGCTTCGGCATCCGGACAGTCGATGATTTGGTTCTTCTTAGTTAAGAATCGAGTCCAGAATTTCCTGGCTGACTCTCCGGGCTGTTGGGTTATATGACTTAAGTCATCAGCGTCCGGTGGTCGCACATAAGTGCCCTGGAAGTTGTCAAGGAATGCGTCTTCCAGGTTCTCCCAACTGCCAATGGAGTTTGCCGACAGACTATTCAGCCAATGCCGAGCTGGTCCCTTGAGTTTTAGTGGGAGGTACTTGATGGCATGTAGATCATCGCCGCGGGCCATGTGAATGTGGAGAAGGAAATCTTCAATCCATACCGCGGGGTCTGTTGTCCCATCATATGGTTCGATGTTCACGGGTGTAAGGCCAATTCTTTTGCCACAATCCGGAGATTCTCCCAGAATCCGACCCCTACCCAGCTTCTCCCAGAATCTTTGAGCCTCATTTGTTTTACAATCCTGTCTAATTAGACCCTAATTAGACAGGATTGTAAGACAAATGGGGCTCAAAGATTCTGGGAAAACCTGGGTAGGGGTCGGATTCTGGGAGAATCCCCAGATTCTGGCAAAAGAACTGGGCCTAAACCCTTCTGGGAATTCATGCTCCATTACTTCATCAGTGAAGCATGGGGGGTGTGCGGCACCTCTATGTCGGGCTACATCGCGACGTAGTTCGGATGAATCTGGTCTGCTGTATTCGGCCCGAACGGATTTGCATTTAGTATATCCGGCATGGCGGTCATCATCACGCGTTGGGGCGCGCACCCGTGATCCGTAGATCAATCTTGATTGTCCTGCTTTGTTTTCCAATTCTTCTCGTAGGTCATGCGTGTAGCCCCGGGCCTTCGTGTTTTTGTTTGTCTGGCGACGGGGTGCGGGCTGGTGTTCGGGCTGATACGCCGCTTTATCTTGGCCACGAGGTGGTCGGTCAGCCGCATCCTGCGCTGGTAGTATAGGCTCTAGTGCCTCATCCTCGAATTGAGGTAACAACCTGCACCTCGGGTAGCTTTTGTTTGGGCGCTCGAGTCCGTATTCCTCGGCCACCAGGACTTCAGTCCATCTGTCGGTGAGCAAATCTTGACCAGCTTGAAGTTGGTGCTGTTTTTTCTTCAGGCTCTTTGCAGTGGCTATAAGCCGGCGCTTGAAGCACTCCTACTCGACGGGATCCTCAGGCACGATAAATTCTTTGTCGCCGAGGCTCACCTCATCTTCGAAGGGGGCATGTAATTGTCATCCTCCAAGTCTTCATCCATTGCCTGTTCATCAGGGCTAGCTTGCCCGTCCTCCCGTCCGGCCTGCTTGAAGCTTGGCTGGGTGGGATTGTTTTCGTCTTCGGCATCATCCGGAGTGCTATTGTCTCTGGTGCTGGTATCGCTGTTTTTGCTATGGCGGGGTTTAGAACGGCACCGCTGTCGTTGGCGCTTGGGTTGCTTCTCAAGAGGATCAACCTCCGTTGCATCCTTTTGATCCTCGCCATTGTTTTCTTTAGGTGTATCCACCATATATATGTCATATGATGAGGTGGCTGTCCAGCACCCTGTGGGCGGTGGTTCTTGTTCTTCTCCGGCATCGTCGTCCATACCGCCGATGTCTTCGGAGTCGAATTCAAGCATGTCGCTTAAGTCATCGAGAGTGGCTATTAAGTGGGTGGTGGGTGGGTAACGAATTCCTTTGTCGTCCTCTTCCCACTCAAGTCGGACATAGTTCGGCCAAGAGTCTCCTTATAGGGAGAGAGATTATAATGAGTTTAGCACGTCGCCCAAAGTCGAGTGCTGAAAGATATCCATGGAGCTAAACTCCATGATCGGTGCCTAGTTAGATATGATGGGCACGGATACACGCGGTTCGGAGCCTATGGCCGGAGACGAGTCCGAGGGTCCGATGGCACATACCTAATCGGAAGTGAAATCTGTGTTCGGCTCTATCACCGTTGAGTGTACGGCTTGTTTGGCGGGGTCTATCCTCCCGTCCTCGAGTGGCATAATCTGCACTGAGTTTAAAGCCAGGGCAGCTGCAGGTGTGTTCTCCGGAACACCGTCCGACGGCAGATCTAGGTCATGCTCATCGTGACTTTGGGTGCACCTGACATGGGCTCGAATCCATCGAAGATCAAGTCTCTACGGATGTCGGCAGTGTAATTCAGGCTTCCAAACCTGACCTGATGGCCAGGGGCGTAGCTATCGATCTGCTCCAGATGGCCAAGCGAGTTGGCCCGCAGTGCGAAGCCGCCGAATACGAAGATCTGTCCGGGGAGGAAGACCTCACCCTGGACTGCATTATTGTAGATGATCGAAGGAGCCATTAAGCTTTATGGTGATGACACAGTGGAACTCTCAATGAAAGCACCAATGTCGGTGTCAAAACCGGCGGATCTAGGGTAGGGGGTCCCGAACTATGCGTCTAAGGCTAATGGTAACAGGAGGCGGGGGACACAATGTTTACCCAGGTTCGGGCCCTCTCTATGGAGGTAATACCCTACTTCCTGCTTGATTGATCTTAATGATATGAGTATTACAAGAGTTGATCTACCACGATATCGTAGAGGCTAAACCCTAGAAGCTAGCCTATGATTCTGATTGTTCTTGTCCTACGGACTAAACCCTCTGGTTTATATAGACACCGGAGAGGGATAGGGTTACACAGAGTCCATTACAGAGAAGGGAATCTACATATCCGAATCGCCAAGCTTGCCTTCCACGCAAAGGAGAGTCCCACCCGGACACGGGACAAAGTCTTTAATCTTGTATCTTCATAGTCCAACAGTACAGCCTATGCATATAGTCCGGCTGTCCGAGGATCCCTTAATCTGGGACTCCCTCAGTGGGTCCATAGCCCACAGGCCTAGGAAATTAATAAGGATTAAGTACTCCCTGGAAGAAGAAATTTTGGAAGAAGCTGTGATTTGATGAGCAGACGTTCCTTAAGAGGTTAGAAAACCCAAAGAGTTGTGAAGTAACGATAGATGTTTCATTGAGCTTGCAGAATCAATGGAATTATTCGAACCCAGTTCGAGGACAAGAGAAATTCTGCAATGCTTGTGAGAATGCCCGAGTGTTAGAACTGCGAGATTCGCTAAACCTTATACAGGGTGATGACCTGGGTGCGGAATGGATTGATCACCATACTGACTTACTCTCGTCATTCGCTCTTGCTATTTGGAATGGTAAATCTGAGTGACTTACCCATGGCAGAGAGATGACGATATCAGACCTTATTTAAACCATAGAATGGTAGGACGATGGAACCCTGTATAGGCAACCGTTGCCAATCATAGGATATACGGTGAGATTCAACCCAGACCAATTTCCTGCAGAAACCAGACATTGTCGACCACCATGAGATATCGGTAGTTGTTTAGTATTGACGACAGACCCATCAGATAAGAAGATCCAGTATCGGAAGAACCTTACCATGAAGAAGGGATACAAGGTTTTGAAGAAAAAAGGTTATGTCCCAACGGGAAGAGCCTTAGTAAAGGAGTTATTCCAGAGAATATGAGAAGACTAACACTGTTAACCCAAAAGATGGAGTACATGAGTTTTGCACGGAACCATAACCCCGCTTTTAAGTGTGGTAGCACACTAGAGTATTCCGATCTATGGAATTTTCTGGAAGACCCCCCAAACCCTAACCTTTTCTTGCTAGCCTCTTCTAATCCCAAGGACGAGATTCATTTTAAGTGTGGTAGGTTTGTAACATCCCAAAATTCTAAATTTTGGAATGTTATAATAAATAAATAGTTTTGATTGATTGATTGTTTGTTGTGTGATTGATTGAGTGAAATTGAGTGGAATTTGACACTTTTTGAAAGTTGATAAGAGGGAATGAAATGAATTTCCCAAACTTTCATCCTGGCATTTTGATCTCAAAGAATTCAAATTCATTCAAACACAAAACCATAGAGAGAAGATGATATGACTTCTTCCATTTAAATAAATGAAAAGGGTTTTGAAAAGATTTCAATTCCATTTGGAAATATTTCAAATTCAAAAACTTTATGCAACTCAACGATTTTCAGTAGAGAAGGTAAAATGACTTCTTCAGTTATATGAAATATGAGTTGGAAGTTAAAAAGAATCAAATTGAAAGTCATTTGGAAGTATTTTGAAACCCCCTTTCAATTTGGAGTTATTTGGATTTTATTCAAATTATTTGTCTCCAAAAATAAAATACATGGAAAATAGGGTAAAGTGATTCCCTACAATAGAAGAATGGAGAAAAATGGATTTGAAATTATTTTTGGTATTTTAAAATAATTTTCTTTGCATTTTAAATGCAATAGTGGCACTTTTTGAATTTTGGGATTTTGTGTGAATTTTATTTGAACTTGAAAAATAGTTCATGCTATAGGAAATGTTTTTCTGAAAATTTTGATATATTATATGCCTATATAATATTTTCTTTTTGTTTGTGTTGTGTTTTATTTTCCTTGTCTGTGTTTTATTAAAAAAAATGGCTGAAGCCAGCAGGCCCAATCGTGCCCAGCACCGCGGCCACTCTCTCTCTCCCCCTCACCCCGGCCCACTAGGCCACCGCAGCCCAGCTCCCTCAGCCCAGTCCCTATCTCTCTCCCCATGGCCCAGCCACCCCTCCCTCGCGAACACTCTTCGCGTCGAATCCTTCGGGATTTTCACCCCTGATTTGCCCCCTCCTCCAGGAAAAACCCTTCCCCCTATATATACCCGTCTCTCTCGTCCGTTTCCGCCCCTAAGACCGAACCTCGACGCCCTCCTCTGCCTGAAATTCCTCGCCAGAGCCGAGCGCCGCTGCCGCACCATTATCGCCCAACCGCAATACCCCGACCACCTCACCTCTCCCCGAGATCACACCCGACCTCCCCTCGCACCCCCGCATCGCCTGAACACCTCCAAAGCCGCATACGACTGTCGGGATCATCGCCTCCTTCACCACCGAACACCACCGCCGCCATCAAGCTCGCCTCGCTCCGTCCAGTCGAGCTCGAGCTCACCGTCGACCATCATTGTCATTGTCATTGTCTTTTGCATCACCTGGGCGTCTTCCTCGTTGCCGAGGACCACCGGAGGCCTCACCCGCATCGTCCCCGAGCCGGCATAGCCGGCGACAACCTCGCCGGAGTTGCCACCTCTGCGGTATGCCATCTCCTCCGTCCAATCAGCAATTAACGACATAGATTAGATTAGTTCGAACGGTTAGGTTTTTTTCTTAGGTCGGTTTTTAGTCGAGTTTAATCTGACTTAGATTGAACCGGCTTGCCTCGGTTTTCCTCTGTTAGTCGCCGCGCACTGAATCTATTACTTAACGGCCGTCCGCCCATTAGCTTCCGCCGCGCGCGGCCGCCAGCCAACCACGACGCGCCATGCGGCAATGGCCGAACCGTAGCTAGTTTTTCTTTTCTTTCTTTTTCTCTGTTTTTGTTTTTAATTTCAGAAATAGTTTTGAATTTAGATTGCTTGTATCTTTTATGTTTTAAATCCAAATTGAGTGATTCTTTTTGCAATGTGTCCCAAATTTTATGAGGTTTTTGTTCGTGACTTGAAATTTTGAATTTGAGTAGTTCAAATTTGAATTCTTTCAAATATGCTTCAAACACTGTTTTGGCTCTAGTTTTAATTCTAGAATAGATTTTTTTATTGATTCTTCTTGCTACTGTTTTGTATTTGTTTTGTCTATCGAGTAGCACACAGTGAGTAATTTTTAGTATATTTTTAAATTAGGGTTTTAGGCAAAACAATATTGTTTTAGTTCTAGTTTTGTTTTACTCTTTTCTTTAGAGTTTTAATTGTTTTTAAATTATTTATTTTTCTTACTTTTGACAAATTTAGTTTTTTTTCTGTTATTTAATAGTAGACAATTTTATTTTTATTTAAAAAAATTATTTTCTTTAGTTTTGTAGTAAAACTTGTATAGGTCATAGTTAGAGTTCTATAAAGCTTTTTATCTGTTTCTTTTTGCAAATAAAATTTATTGAAAATTACTTCTTTTAAGTTAGTTGTTTTACATTTTCTTTTTTGTTAATTTATTAGTTTAAAGCTTTATTTCTGTTGAGTCTTATGTAGGACAAAAAACTATTTTTATTGTTTGTAGAAAAGTTTTAGACTTTCCTTAGTAGTTTTTCTCGTAGTTTTCCTCGAAGTTCTTTGGATTTTATTTGAGTTTATTATTGAGTTTTCCTTGTTGAAATTGTTATTATGATTGCTACAAATTGCTTGATAGAATGATTGCTTATGTGAATGCAATGTTTGACTATATAGATTTTCAACGGAGTGACGAATAGTTCTACCAAGTCATTATTCTAAGAGTGTTATATCTTCATCAAGTAATACCAGGCAAGTTCAATTTGACCATGTTTTTCATACTTATGTTTTATTTGCATGTAGTAGCACCTTTTCAACAATCCCGCCAGTAGTGATATTGAATCCTTGTAGTTGAGTAGTATGCATGAGGTAGGAACCCATCTCCTTGTTACCAAGCCCGGGACGTATATAGTTTTAATGCTATGCTGTCGTAGATGGGGTTAGCATGAGTGCTCGGGAGTGGTGTGAGAATGGAGGACTCTACGTCAATGACGACAACTTCATGATTGCATCTACAAGGACTGCATCTTCAGGACCTCAAGACTTCAAGACTCAAGATAATAATTCAATACGCACTACTGGGTGAAGGACGGATCTCAAGGGCACCCTGGAGCTACCAGTGGATGGTTGGGATGCATGGAGAAGCGCCATGACATGTTGCGGAAAGCTTCACCCAGACTCAAAGAGACGGAAGAATACTTCATGCCCGTGAGCTTACCTGTGGAACCACAAGTCACTATGGGATCTGGGTTGGTTGACCTTAGTTGTGACTCTGCCTAGGATGGTGCTAGAAGATGTAGAACTACGATAGGATTGGATGAGCACTGGACAGTGGTCAGGGGAACTCTTCGGAAGACCATGTTTCGTTCGTCTTGTTCTCAAATACCTTGAAGTGCGAGAACGTAAAAGGAGGGATGAAATCTTGCGGGTAAAGTGTACGAACCTCTGCATAGGGTTATAACCTAATCGATTAGCCATGTCCCCGGTTACAGAAAATTTGAGCATCTGGACTTGGATCTATCTCGGAACTCTCAACATCGGACTGATAACTTAATTGTGGGAAACTTATGATGATTTTGGGCTATGAGACATCGGTTGGAAGAACCATGTCATGATAGGAAACTCCATAGTAAAGACTCCAGATATTCCTTTGTTGTAGGGAAAACAAAACCAGTTTTTACGCAAACAAAACTCAGACACAGAGCCACAAAGCCATATTGCATATAGTATAGTTTTATGATTTGTTTTCTCTTATTTGTGATCTTACCGGTACATTCGATGTATTGACCTACACAACTGCAACATATCATGTTGCAGGATTATTCCTTCGATGAGTTAGAGTACGGTACGGGGTTACGGTCTACACTCAACATGCCGATGGCGTTGATGGGACTCCACACCCGACTATTTGTTTTCGCTGACAATTATGAGGTATATATCATTTTTATGTTATCTTTACATGTGATTGCACTTTGATATATACATTGATGTATTGTGTGTGCCAGCATACTGATCCAGGGATGGCACAGATAGACAGAGGCTTGACCATTTGAGGTCGGGTCGCTACATTTAGTTGAACAAGAAAATGAGTATTTGAAAGAAAAATTAAAAAGAATTGAAGAAGAGAAGATGAAACTGGAGTTGTATGTTGCTGATGTCGTTGATGATCATAAGGTCAAGATGGATGCAATGCGCTTGAAGATTAGAAAGATTAGAAAATATGCCATTGATAGTGAGGCTTGGTATCATAATGCTGTTGGATTAATTGTTACCTTAGTTGCGATCTTGATTGCATTTGTTGTTGCATTGAAATGCTTTAGCTAGAGGGTTTGTATGTTGCTTTATGAGAATAAGTGTGTTGAACTTGTATTAATTTGGTCTTTTCGGTGTTGTGTAATGAAGATGAGCTGGCAATGGATGTACGATGACCGATGCTCTCCCCAGTTCATTAAGGGCGTGCATACTTTTCTGCTTGCGGCTGAGGCAAACAAGTGGGCGGATGGTTTTATGTGTTGTCCATGTGATGACTGTAGAATGATCAAAATTACTCTAACTCAAGAACCATTCACGTTCACCTGTTTGAGTCCGGTTTCATGTCCGACTATAAATGTTGGACCAAGCACGGAGAAAGAGGGGTCCTAATGGAAGGGAATGAAGAAGAAGATGATGATGACAGCTATCTTGGCCATGGATTCCCTGAATATGATGGTACAACAATGGGGGAAGAAGCTGAGCCGGCAATGCGAGAGGCATTAGATGAGCCCGCTGATGATCTTGGTCAAGCCGTTGCCGATGCAAAGAGAAACTGCACAAGTGAAAAGGAGAAGCTGAAGTTGCAGCGCATGTTAGAGGATCAGAAGAAATTGTTGTACCCAAATTGCGAAGATGACAAGAAAAAACTGGGCACCACACTGGAACTGCTGCAACGGAAGGCAGATAAGGGATTTGAAAAGTCGTTGATAATGTTAAAGAAGATGTTTCCAAAGGATAATGAATTACCCAACAGTACGTACGAAGCAAAGAAGGTTGTCTGCCCTTTATGATTAGAGGTGCAGAAGATACATGCATGCCCTAATGATTGCATCCTCTACCACGGTGAGTATGAGGATTTGAATGCATGCCCGGTATGTGGTGCATTACGCTATAAGATCAGCCGCGATGACCCTGGTGATGTTGAGGGCGAGCGCCCCAGGAAGAAGATTCCTGCCAAGGTGATGTGGTATGCTCCTATAATACCACAGTTGAAACGTTTGTTCAAAAACAAAGAGCATGCCGAGTTGATGCGATGGCACAGAGAAGACCGTAAGAAAGACGAGAAGTTGAGAGTACCCACTGATGGTCGTAGTGGAGAAAAATTGAGAGAAAGTGGTGGGACTTTGCAAATGACGTAAGGAACATATGGTTTGGTCTAAGCGCAGATGGGATTAATCCTTTTGGGGAGCAGAGCAGCAATCATAGCACCTAGCCTGTGACTCTGTGTATGTATAACCTTCCTCCTTGGTTGCGTGTCAGGCGACCATTAGTTGAAGAACTCGAATGAAAAAGGTGTACGTGCGTGGGATGAGCATGGATAGGAGGGATTTGACCTACATTCGTTGTTGTTTGTGACCATCAATAATTGCCCTGCTCTCAGTAACCTTTCAGGACAGACAAACAAGGGATACCCCGCATGCACGCACTGTTTAGATGATACCGACAGTATATATTTGGATAAATGTAAGAAGAATGTGTACCTGGGACATCGTCGATTTCTTCCAAGCAGGCATCCCGTAAGAAAGAAAGGCAAGCATACTAGTGATGATGTACTTGATATGGTCAAGGATTTAAATGTAATCTTTGGAAAGGGTCCTGGAGGACAATCTGTTCTGAATGACACTGACGGATGCACACCCATGTGGAAGAAGAAAACTATATTTTGGGACCTACCCTATTAGAAAGACCTAGAGGTCCGATCTGCAATCAACGTGATGCACGTGGCAAAGAATCTTTCCGTGAACCTGCTAGGCTTCTTGGGCGTGTATGAGAAGACAAAAGATACACCGGAGGCATGGGAGGACCAGCAACGTATGCACGGAAAAGACGACATACATCAGGGTTATGCCAGCTATACTCTTACCAAAGAAGAGAAGGAAATCTTCTTTGAATGCCTGCTCAGTATGAAGGTCCCGTCTGGCTTCTTGTCAAATATAAAGGGAATAATAAATATGGCAGAGAGAAAGTTCTAGAATCTAAAGTCTCATGACTGCCACGTGATCATGACGCAACTGCTTCCAGTTGCATTGAGGGGGCTTCTACCGGAAAACGTTCGATTAGCCATTGTGAAGCTATGTGCATTCCTCAATGCAATCTCTTAGAAGGTAATCGATCCAGAAATCATACCAAGGTTAGAGAATGATTTGGTGCAATGTCTTGTCAGTTTTGAGTTGGTGTTTCCACCATCCTTCTTCAATATCATGACGGACGTCCTAGTTCACCTAGCCGAAGAGATTGCCATTCTAGGTCCTGTGTTTCTACACAATATGTTCCCCTTTAAGAGGTTCATGGGAGTCCTAAAGAAATATGTTCATAACCGTCCTAGGCTAGAAGGAAGCATCTCCAAGGGCCATCAAAATGAGGAGGTCATTGAGTTCTGTGTTGACTTTATTCCTGACCTTAAGCCAATTGGTGTTCCTGAATCGCGACATGAGGGCAAACTGGGTGGAAAAGGCACGCTAGAACAGAAAGAAATAATATGTATGGACGGGAATTCTCTCACTCAAGCACACTACACAGTTCTACAAAATTCCTCCTTGGTGGCTCCGTATATCAAGGAACACAAGAATATTCTATGCTCCAAACACCCAGAGCAGTCTGATGACTGTGTTACACGTGAAAAACGGGGACTGTAAGTGCATCTAGTGCCACCCCTAGTTGGTTTTGGAGTATTGATGACAAACTTGGTTGAGGGACTAATGTGTTTGTGAGAATTGCATGATAACACAAGTAGTAGTCCCATATTGATTCGATTTACCTACCAGAGATGACCCCTAAAAATGTGTGAAGACATGGAAGACAATGGTGGTCTGTGAAGACATTCACATTGAAGACTATGACATGAGAAGACATCGCGTGAAGACTATGGAGTGCAAAGACATAGTTGTTTCGTAGTTTCCTTTTCTTCTTTGTTGTGTCATAGGAACCACCGTACTGTTAAGTGGGGTCCAAGTGAACAAAGTCAGAGTGACTGATGTGATGCTCCACCAAAACCTAAGTCTTCTAGCGAAGACAATGGGAGCAAATCTTATCCACAGCTGGATGAGTGATAATCCCCAAGTGCAGGGAATCATCGTAGCAATTTCCAAAGGTGGAAGTGATAAGTATGGAGTGTCGAACCCACAAGGAGCTAAAGGTAAGATCAATATTCTCTCAAGTCCTATATGCCACTGATATGACTCTACGTACACCGAATGTTTGCTTCCAACTACATACGAGAAATAAAACTATGTTGTGGGTATGAAGAGGATAACTTTGCATGATACCGGAGAGCTAAAATATAAAAGTAGGTGTTGTTATCATAAAGTTAGAATATATTACTAAATATTATAAATAGCGAGTGTGGAATAATGATGGATCGGTGTGCGGAATTATCCTAGGCAATTGTTAACAAGACCGGTAGTCGTCATTGCAATTTCATATGAGGGAGAGGCATAAGCTAACATACTTTCTCTTCTTGGATCATATGCACTTATGATTGGAACTCTAGCAAGCATCCGCAACTACTAAAGATCATTAAGGTAAAACCCAACCATAACATTAAAGCATCAAGTCCCCTTTATCCCATACGCCACAACCCCCTTACTCGGGTTTATGCTTCTGTCACTCAAGCAACCCACTATAAGCGAATCATGAACGTATTGCAACACCCTACAGCGAGAATCCCTCACGCTTGCGCGACACGGAGGGCACAATAGTACAACACCAAAATAAAACATACAACTCGTACCAATCTAGATCATCAATCAACCCAAAGACAAAAGATATCTACTCAAAACATCATAGGATGGCAACACATCATTGGATCATAATATGTGAAATAAAGCACCATGTTCAAGTAGGGATTACAGCGGGGTGCGGGAGAGTGGACCGCGTAAAAGAGATGATGATGGTGATGTTGATGAAGACGATCACCGCGGCGATGATTCCCCTCTGGATGGCACTCCGGCGCCACCGAGAGAGAGGAGGAGAGGTCCTCTCCCTTGTGCTTCCTCCTCCATGGCCTCCCCCTGGATTGGGAGAGGTTATCCCTCTGGTCCTTGGCCTTCATGGCGATGATGGCCCCTCCAGGATCCTCCTCCATGGCCTCCGGTGATGATGCCCCCTCCGGCAGGGTGCCAGAGAGGGCTTAGATTGATTTCTCGTGGCTACAGAGGCTTGCAGCGGCGGAACTTCTGATCTAGGTTATTTACCGAAGGTTTCTGTATTTGTAGGAGGAGTTGGCGTTGATTTCACGTCAGGGGGGCCCTCAGGGAGTCCACGAAGCAGGGGGCGCGCCCCCCACCCTCGTGGGGCCCAAGGGACTCCCCTCAGGTAGATTTTTGTTCCAGTATTTTTAATATTTACCAGAAAAAATCTCTGTTGATTTTCAGCCCATTCCGAGAACTTTTATTTCTGCACAAAAACACCACCACAGTAGTTCTGCTAAAAACAACGTCAGTCCGGGTTAGTTCTAATCAAATCATACCAAAATCATATAAAACTATTGTAAACTTGGCATGAATACTTCATAAATTATAGATACGTTGGAGACGTATCAGCATCCCCAAGCTTAATTCCTGCTCGTCCTCGAGTAGGAAAATGATAAAAGAAATAATTTATGAAGTGTGAGTGCTAGCAAATGCATAAGTTTGATCAATGATAATTTCAATCACCTTTTCTAGCATCATTATATGTCATAACAGTAGCTCATCTCATAAAACTTTTCATGATCAAGTAACAAGGTATTCACACTACAAAAACAAGACACATCCGTGACATTTTGGGCCGAACGAATTTTTTTCCTGTCATACATATGACACTTGTATGACGATAATTGTGACAAAACCCGGTATCATCATAGATGTGGTGGGCTCCTACTTCTATGACAAAAAATCATGACATAAAATGGGCTTTTCGTCTTGGGCGGGCCGGAGACGCAGCTGCATGACATTCCTTGGGCCGTCCATGACGGAAAAAACCATGGTAGAAGCGAGGGGGAGAAAATTTTTTGGGAGTTGCCGGTTACGGTGGGAGGTCGGGGGCCGAGTGATGTGCGTTTCTCTTCTACACGTACGCGTGTGTGTGCGAGGCGTTGGCTCTAACTGAACCCGAGCGAGGCGTTGGGCTCTAACTGAACCCGAGTGATTGCACTGCTGGCTACGCGTTACTAAACCCGAGCGATCGATCGATGGCTGTTAACTGAACCCGATGGAGCGATTCCTTCGCTACTGCTGCTAACTGAAGCCGATCGATTGGA
>NC_041393.1:60966327-60967085 GCF_002162155.2 Triticum dicoccoides
GGTACGCCACACCCCTCCCGATCAACAGGACCCCCGTTTCGACCGTAGGAGGTCCATTTCCTCCATTTTGCGGTACGCCACACCCCTCCCGATCAACAGGACCCCGTTCCGAACGTGGCCGGTCAAACACAAGGCCGTTTCCTCCATTCTGCGGTACGCCAGGCCTCGTTTCCATCGCCTGTTCCGTCCAAGCCAGTTGGCTCCCACGCGTTCCATTGCCTCCCGATGAACACGTCGCATTCCGTTGCCTCCCGATGAACACGACGCATTCCGTTTCCTCTCCATGAACACGACGCATTCCGTTGCCTCCCCATGAACACGACGCATTCCATTGCCTCCCCATGAACACGAGCCCTCGCTGTACGTATGCGCGACTAGGTGTTCGAGACCCCGCCCGTATGTACACATACGTGGTCGTATTTTCTTTCTTGCACCCTGGCCGCTGTACGTACGTGTACATGCTACGTGCGCGCCTCTACTATGACACGTGCGCTCCTCTACATCGACCAGTATGTACGTACACATTCGCGACCAGGATGACAACGCTATGTACGCTTCGACCCGGTGGGTCCCGACTGTCAAGAACTTCCTTGCCTGCGAAGATGTAGCTGGTGGGTCCCAGCAGTCAGGGGGGCGAATTGTGTTGTTTTGTTTTTTTGCCCTGACGCACTTCCTTGCATGCGAAGGTGTAGCTGCTGGGTCCCAGCAGTCAGGGGGGTGAATCGTTTTTTTTTGCCCGGACGCACTTCCTTGCATGC
>NC_041393.1:60967335-60978211 GCF_002162155.2 Triticum dicoccoides
CCAGCAGTCAGGGCGGCGAATCTTGTTTTACCCGGACGCACTTCCTTGCGTGCGAAGGTGTAGCTGGTGGGTCCCAGCAGTCGGGGGGCGAATCGTTTTTTTTCGGACGCACTTCCTTGTGTGCGAAGATGTAGCTGCTAGGTCCCAGCAGTCAGGGGGGCGAATCGTATTTTTTCGAACGCACTTCCTAGCGTGCGAAGATGTAGCTCGTGGGTCCCAGCAGTCAGCGGGTGAATCATTTTTTTCACAAAATATGGTGGCCCGTCCGGTTGGTCCCCGCTGTCAGGTGGAGGAATAATTATTTTGCGCCTAATAAGGAGGCACTTCCTTGCGGCTGCCGTGGACCCAGCAGTCAGCCTCTCCACGTACAGTCCACGTCCGATCGAAGTCGTTCCTTGACCACGTTGACCACGCCGCGCCGAGAGCACCACGGCGGTGGACGACGGAGATGCCTAGGAAGGGGACGACGCGGAGCCGAGGAAGACGCGACAGTGGATGCACACGCGGAGAGGAGTATGAGGGTTCACTGGTTTGGCTGCGCTGCCGTCGCCGCAGAATAACAGGGGGTGTGGGTGAGTGGAGGGATGGCCTGACCAGCGGTGGGAGTAGTAGGGGGCGGTGAGGCCTCCGCGGCAGCACAGCCGGCCACGGGAGGCAGGAGCAGGCGGCACGACCGGCGCTGCTTTGGGCGGCTGGAGCAAGAAGACCAGAGGTTGAAGAAGCATGACGGCCGTTGGATGGACATCGTAAAGTCACTGCAGCTAGAATCGTTTATATTGACTAAGTTGACAAAGCCCTTGGTGCGTCAACTTAGTAGGCCCACAGGTCAGCTTCCGAAACGGTGCGCCCCACATGTCAGGGGGAGGAATCATTTTTGGGCAGGTGAAGCTAGAATATCTGAGATTGAAGAAGAAGCACGGCATCTGTTGGATGGACATCCAACGGTCACTGCTGCTAGAACCGTGTGTTGACTATAAGTTGACAAAGCCTTGCATACGCGTCAACTCTGTTTTTTTAGGGGACGCGTCAACTTAGTAAGGCCGGAAGTGTGTGGCAGAGAATTTATAGCCCATTTGAGATTTGTAAGAATGTGTAGCCCATTTTTGAATTCTAATGGAATTTACTACAGCACATTTAGAGTTTGTTAAAAGTACAACCCATTTCAACCAACCGTTCAAAACAGAATTCAATAAAATTTCGCACATTTTGATGGGATCCGAATATTTTTATCCCGAAATTTCTAGTCAAATTAAATACAATTTCAATATAAATTTATATTACGTAAAAATCCAACGAAATGTTGTACTCGCAACAATTAATGAAATTAAAATTTTCAATATTCCAAAACTAATATTTTATAAAGTAATCACTGTTTGGTGCATTTTTTTATAGTTACTACCCAGTTTTTATAATTACATCCCATTTATTATTTCTTAAAGCCCATTTTCTTGTTAAGCCTGATGCATCCCTCCTAGGAAAGATTTGCAGCCCAGCGGGGCAGAGAATAACAACTTGACCTTGCCTGGGTATTCCTCAAAAAAAAAGTATAGCTGGGCTAGCCATTTTCAGCTTGAAAAAAGTTAATATCTGGGCTGGATATCTGGCCTGGGCTAGACGGGCCACAACCCGTCCAGTTAATACCTGCAGCGATGTTTTCGTTGTTGTTCAGAGGAGAAAAAATAATATCTGGGGTAAACATCGAAAAACTCTGCAGTGCTCACACCTCAAAAACACAAATACTGCTCGAGCTGCTTGGTCCCAGCTGTCGGCCGCTTCTTGTGCAATCCTCTCGTTTATTGACTACTCCCTCATTTCCGATTTATAATGCTCAATTCAAAAATCTCACCAATCAAGGTAGATGGCGAGTGGTCGAATACTTTTTGTAGTTTTGCAAAAGCACCTAATTAATGCTCTTGTTATCCTCAAAAAATTATGTTTATCAATGCATTAGTTGCAATGCATGCATGCATAAAGTACATGCATTGGTTGATTTTCTATTAATACTTGCATGGAATGATTTAATGCACCTTGGAATCTGAACATGTGATGGAAAACAACCAAATTGAGCCTTATAAAATGGAAAAACTAAAATTTTGAGATAAGCCCTATAAACCGGAAAGGAAGGAGTACATAGGTTGACAATGGTGTGGGACCGTGATGTCAGGAAACCAGGAGGAAGCAAAAAAAATATAGTTATATATATATATATATATATATATATATATATATATATATATATATATATAATAAGGAGGCACTTGCGTACGTGAGGTTATGGACCTGGTGGGTCCTCATTGTCATCCTATCCAAGTAAAGTCATCTCCTCACCCGTGCGCGCTTTCCGCCCGAAACAATCAGCACCGGCCGCCCCGCTTCCCGGTGCAGGCGATTGCTCCGCCTTCAAACGACACAAGTGTCGTCCGTCCGTCCATCTGCCACACACATTAATGATACACTGTTACCGAGGCGCCTACTTCGGCGCCACACGTCCGTCCCTTCGCCCGCACATCATTGCTATATAAACTGTTGTGCCGGGCATAGCCGCATCCGCATCCGTTCCCTTTCTCCTGTCCACACCACTACTGCCCACCATGGCTTCCTCGCGCTCCAGTGCTCTTCGGGACGGGCAGACGACGGACCACAAGGAGATGGCAGCCATTGCTGCCGACCGGCTAGCCGGCAGGCAGCCGGAGGACGACGACGTCCCAATGGAGAACATGGTAGTCGACGATCCAGCTCCAACCCCCTCCTCCGCGCCATCCTCTCCGGTGCATTGCACCATGACCATCGGCGAGGCCCGTGCCCAATATATGGACAGGGTGAGGCAGATGCGTGAGGAGCAGTTCCGGGAGGCGCAGGCCGACGCCGCCTATAACCACCATCTCCTCCAGCACCTGCAGGCGGAGGAGCAGATCACCACGGTGCGGGCGGAGCAGGAGGCGCTACTCGACTCGTACTGCTCCACCCGCAAGGGCCGCCTCGAGCGCTGGCGGTACCGCATGCGTGTGGCGGAGGCTACGGCCGCCTACAAAGAGGCTAGCAAAGAGGGCGATGAAGCGGGTGAGGCGCTGTTTGGCGAGACCGAGGACGAGGCAGAGGACAATGCAGGCTTCGATGAGTCCGCGCTCCGCTGGTGTCGACGATGCCCTGCTTCGCCGAGGCCCTACGGCGCCAACAACGAGGCATAGGACACCGCCGGCTCCGCCGAGGCCCCGCTCCGCCAACAACGAGGCAGAGGACATCACCGGCTCAGCCGAGGCCCCACCCTGCCGGCAACGTGGGGGAGGATTTCCACTGCTCCGCTGAGGCGCCGCCAGCCGGCAACGAGACAGAGGACATCGCCGGCTCCGCCGAGGCCCCGCCCCGCTGCCAATGAGGCTGCGCCACAGAGAAAACGAGGAAAAGTAGAACACGGTAGGTCGCCGCCGCTCGGGTCCAAGTAAGGCCACCGCTGCTACCCTCCGGTTGAAACCAAGCTAGGCGGGTTGACCATTGACGGCCGGTTAGCTTCTTGGCGGCGACGTGGAGTCGGAGAGCTGCGCTGGAGAAGACGCTGCTTCTACTTAACTGCTGGTGCAGTTGGCTGACTGACACGTGGGCCCAACAGGACACATGTCAGTTACACAACTGCACCTGCAGTTAAGTCACTGAAGCTTCTGTTCGGCTCAGCGGGACACAGGTGGGTAGCTTCGGTTAATTAATTGTACCTCCAGTGCACCCCTTTTTAGTTTTTTTTAGAAAAGGAGGATGACCCCCGGCCTCTGCATCTGGGAGATGCATGTGGCCACAAACACCCCTTTTTAGTTGAAGAATGTATGAAATATAATGAAATCATGCATGTTTATATGAAATCCGACCGTGTATGAATGAATTTATTTTGATTAGTTCGAATTCCTGTATCGCTGGCATTGGATGAACATGCAAAACAATACGTACTAGCATTATTCCTAGGGTGATCACCACGTTTGCAGTAGTTTCACATGTACTCCCTCCGGTCCTTTCTAGTCTTCATACAAGTTTTGTCTGCAGTCAAAGTATCTCTACTTTGACCAATCTTATACAAAAAAGTATGCACTTTGATAATGTGCAAAGTAAAAAGGAACAGAAGGAGTACAAAGAGTTTGAGCAGCTTTTTAGCATTTCTGTACATTGCAATCAAACACACAGGCCTGACAATTCATACAGAACATTCAAAACAATCGATGATTATGCATCTCAGCGACTCACATGTCAGAGGCAATATTTACTTCACAACTAAAGAATAAAGAAAAAATTGATCACCACTGCTGACAGCAAAGGGCGTCCCATTCAAAAATATCAAACGCATATCTTGCTAAAATCAATGAGCAAAATTTGACAAGGTTGTCCCATTCCAAAATATCAAATGCCTACGATTGTGGAATGGGCAGGGTTTGCCATCAGTTCGGACATTGACATGGCACCTCGTGCTAAATAAACCAGCTGTTCTTTTTGTGCAGTTCCACCAAAATCAACCAAATTCGCGTGTAGCTTGTATGATTTCGTCCTTATATGTTGCAACGCCTTGAACTTATGGGCACCTCCTTTCTTGTGGTGGAAATGAATGATTTGATGTATTCATGAACATTTTGTGCAGTTCCCATTGAAATCAAGCTGAGCACCCCTGTTTGCACAAATACAAAAAAGTGATTAGTATAAAGCAAACTGTACTATGAATTGACAGTTTCAACAGGCACATACATGGTCCATGTAGAGCACACTTTTAGAAAAATGGAACTCACCAGAAAGAATCCTAGAACAACATTGTACTCGCGCATCACAGCAAAAAAATGGAGATTTGTCAGTCCTTCTGAGCTGAAGTTAGTTTGGTCTTGTGGGGAGTAATGTAACCATCCTTCAACTGCTCCTTCTAATGAGAAGATAGACATGGCTTCTTCATCCTGGCATAATCGGAACTAGTCACTTCACGTACTCCATATTCTTCTTCAGAGGAAGATGATCCATGTTTGCTCGAAAAAAAGGAAAGGAAATATTTAAAACAGCACAGATGAAGCACTTCTCAAGGACAATACCACTTTTTCATGACAGTATCTAAACAATAGCACAACACCAATAGAGATGACAAAGCTCAATCATATGGATGAAATCAGTGGGTGAGTACCAACATTTGTCAGGAGGCTGATTGTGTAGAGCATACAGATGAAGCACTTCTCGAGAACCATCTGTTGCTATCTACGGGGGTGGCCATGCTTACTATATACTCCTCGATTAGTTTAATGTTTCCAACATATTCTTGTGCAGTTCCACTAAAATATATGGTATCTTCAAAGAAGATCCCTGTTTGCAAAAGTAGAGATAATTACGTATGGCATCAAATCTGTGGCAAAACAATTGCTCGTTCCAGCCATAGCAATAAATTAAGATGCAAAACTATATCATTACTTGTGTCATCACAGTTCCAGTGCTTCATTACAACACCGGGAGTTGATTTTTGTTTTTCTTCCGCTTGTTCTTCCCCTTCATCACTTGGTTCAATAACAGACAAGCTTCGCCTTCAATGTAAGATTTGGCATGTCAATTAGGGAGCACAAGTATAGTACTAAACTTAATTTTCTGATGAAAGAAGGCTAGTACTGACCTCTCATGATGCGGAATTCAAACAACTCACAAGAAGAAGATCTGAACCAAATTCGCTTTAACGGATAGGAAGTAAGATCTCCTCTTATGCAGTTCCACTAATATCAAGGAATCAAGCAACATTGTCGGTGTGACATTTTGGTTGAACTGCACAAGACACTCTTAAAACAAAAGTGTTTTGTGCAGTGCAACGAAAGGTCACAATGGCAACGAGGTGAAGTAGATAACCATGTTTACACAGAGGTGCAAATGAAACAATTAGTGGTTTATAATGGTGGATGACACAGAAGCCAACAAAAAGAAGCATCTACCTTATCTAAATGGGAAAGAAAGAAAGACAATAGCATTTCTCAAACGGTGGCATTGATTAATATTAACATAGAGATTATATTAACAATAAAATTCATTAAACATGTAATTTGCTTTTAACTGTGGCATTGCATCAATTTTCCAGCGGCATTATTAGAGGGTGTTTGTTTACAGGGACATTTTGGTGTAGGTACTAAAAAAACTCCGTGTCAGTCACATCTAAACCAAACAGGAGGGACTTTTCGGGACTAAAAGTGGGCATTTGGGACTAAAGAAAGAAGACCCCGAGGGAGTCTTTTTGGGACTTTTTCCAATAGTTGCCCCTGCCACGCATCGCACCTTGTTTCTATTAGTTCATTACTAGGGGTAACATGGTCTTTTATCATGTCATTTAATAACCTCTAGTCCATGTTTAGTCCCTGGAACCAAGCAGGTAGGGACTAGGGAGTTTTTAAACCAAACAGGGCCTTAGATTAACAACAGCTAATGAGTTGCATGGGACAGTGGACGCACCAGCACCATGTGCATCTACCGATGTACTGTGGTCATGCACAGTCTGTTGCAACAAAGAACAAACAACCAAGGAGCATATTTGTGTTGGTCCCAGTTTTGTTATCTTTAGACACCTTTCCCTATGTGAGCGTAGCAAATCTAGTCCTTCTCAAACTCTACAGCCTTGTCCCTTCCCTTCCTTTTTGAACTAGTACTTTTGCCCCTTCCTTTCCTCTTTGAACCACGTCCTAGATTCATGATATACAACTTTTCCTTCATTTCCTCTTTGAACCACGTCCTAGATTCATGCTTTATACAACTTTTCCCACTACTTTCCCCCACTCCTTTCCTCTTTGAACCACGTCCTAGATTCATGGTATACATGTAGCTAGAGCAATGCATGTGGAGTAAGTAAAATATACCTTAAGGTTCTTGGGGCGTGGTTCGGTGGGCGACGGGACGACGGCGAAGAAGAAGGGGTCGGAGGCCCTCCCGCGCCGCCGCTGGGTGGAAAGTGAACAGCAACGCCGGTAGTGGATTCCCTCCCTCGCCGAGGGCGATAGTGTTAAGCCTCCTTCCCTTCCCGGCGGACGGATCCTGCAGGCTCTTTGAGCAGCAGTGAGGGGAGAGAGAGGCCAACGAAGTCTTGTTTAGATCTGGAGAGGGCGAGAGAGTGTGAAGAGAGCAACTACAAGCGTCGAGGCTCCAGCGTGTATATATATACTGGAGAGAGAGAGTGAAGCGTGCAAACCCTAGAAAACATTTTGACCAGTCAAAGAATCCTACTGGCAAAAACTATGCTCAAGTGTAGTTATCTAACCCGAGACCTCAAGTTTGATGAGCGAACAGGCTAACCAGCTAGACAACCCTCCCGTTATGTTCAACAAGAGGAAAATAACCTTTTATACATTCCTGCATTCGTGTGACAGGCATGCCGTGTTTTTTTTGTGTGTGTGGGAGTCATTAGGATTTCAATCATAATCGTGTCATGTGGCTTTGGTGGTAAGACTATCCACAGTGGTGCAGAAATAATGCAGCCTTAGTCACCTTACCTCTCTACACGTAGTATGTTGGGTCCCACCAGTCAGAGGGTGAAACAAACAAATTAATAAGAAAAATTAAAAGCGCCGGCGGTGTATCTTACTACCTCACACATCTCGCTACTGCTCGGAAACACTGTCCAATTGATCCCTCTGTTCGCTCACGTACTATTTTAAGTGAATCCTTATTATAACATGCACACAAATTTTGAGCACTTGTATTCGACTTAAGTCAGTGTGCCACCATATCTCGTATACTTACTACTCCCTCCGTCTAGGTGTAATAAGTCACGTTAGAAGGTGCAATGGGACAAAGGTGTGTGCGTGTGCATGTGTGTGTTTAATAGCACGTGTGTGTTAGAGAGTGCGACAGATCGACCTACTCCTACAGAGATATGGTGTGTAGTTTATGATTTTAGCCGCGAGAGTCGGTGCATCCTCTCGTTTCCGGGCGTGTCCGATAGGGACATGCGGACATCTGCCACGCCCGCTCCTGACCAGCCTGGCCCACCCAAAGCCCCTCCATCGCCCGCGCACGCTTCCCGCCCAAAACGGTCAGCGCCGCTCCAAAGAATCGATGTCGCATTCATGCCCGGGCAGAGCGGACGCGACCTCTCACTGGCGCAAGAGTGATGGTTGCTTTGTCCGTCGAACTTACTACTGGTTCTATGTGATTTGACGGCTCATTGGTCTTTATTACCGAGGTGGTAGGACTGCTGGATGTCCCACGCTTTCGGCGAACGGAGGTAGTAGATTACAATTTTCTCCATTCTTACAGCGGAGGAGTGCAAGAGCAGTGAAAACACGCAGGCTCAGTGATTACATGGCCCATCTCACACTATCACCGTGCGACACCTAACTCTTTACATAGTACTCCCTCTGTTCCTAAATATTACTAGATGAGTCCCCGCGCGTTGCCGCGGAACAGCGGTATATCTCTCTACGCAAAATTATCGATTTCATAGAACTAAAAAAAATCTATAACCGCATGACAAATGTGGTAGCCAAACTAAATAAACTCCCATCATCATTTAGATCATCCCACGTAAGGAAAAAAGATCAGCCAACTCCTACTACATAATGGGATTATATTTTTCTTTTTGACATGTTAATGGGACTTAAAAGCTCACTTACATGCATGCTACCGGTGCATGCTTGAATGCAGACATGTTGATGTGATTTAAAACCCACTAACATGCATGTGCCACGGTATTTCTGCATGCTTGCATGTGGCTTAGTGCGGAGCCTCTTAACGTCTAGATCAGACGGCTGTTATGACTGATTTACTTCATCTAATGGCTACGTCAATTTTGATGATGTGGCTCAAGGAGAGGATAGAGAATTCCTAGTAGTGGGGGCTAGCTATTACTAGTAGATAAGTCTTTGTAGAGATTCCACTAGGTGAACTACATACGGAACAAAATGAATGAATCTACACTTAAAATGCATCTATATACATCCGCATGTGGTTAATGGTGAAATCTCTACAAAGACTTATATTTAGGAACGGAGGAAGTACTAGTATAGTACTAGTACGTACTGTAATTTATCAGCCAGATAAATTTGTACAATGCTATGAAGCTTCCAGCTCCTGTTACATGTATCTTGCATCCAAGGTTGCCCGTTGCAACATTTCATCAAATACAAAGGAGACTAACATGCATGCTATTGCATCTCAACGATTGACAGATCATAGCAAATATGTACTCCCTCCGTTCCAAAATAAGTGTCTCAACTTTGTGCAAACTTTAGTACGAAGTTGTACTACTACTAAAGTTGACACTTATTTTTGAACAGAGGCAGCTAAAGAAAAAACGATCCATGCAGTCCCTAGCCCTTGAACCATGAACCCTGACCAGGCTTCAATTTGCTGGCAACGTTCGAGCTTCCTAATAAATGAAGTTTGCAACCTTTTGACCATCGGATCATTTTGTGCAGTTTCACCAAAATCGAGATGAGCATCCCTATGGCAAAGAAATTGAAGAAGCGTGATTAGAATAAGATTACTAGGACTAGTTGATGAGACATAAACTCATCACAAATACAGTACGTAGAAGCCAGTAGAGGTATCAGGTATGTGCGGGGCAAAGAAGTAGAGAAATATCCACAGGGAGTGATGTGGGCAGCTGGAGCAGTGGTGCAAGCCGGCTGTAAAGGGAGTTGTACCTGAGGGATGTAGCTCAACCTTGAGGAGGGCGGCGGGAGGCGGCAACTGCCCACGTCGTGGCAGTGAGCAAGGGACGAAGGAAACCTCACCGGCTTTGTGAGAGAGAACGGCGGGGACCCCTAATCGGGACGTGCCGACAGTGGGTTTTCGCCGTCGGCGATGGCCACTGCATCTACACTAAGCATCCACCCCTTCCCCAAGCGGACGTGATCCGCCGGGATGTTAGAGATGTGGCCACAGTTGTTTTGTGGGAGAGAGTGTGAAGAGAACAACCCCAGCAAGCAACCGTGTAGGCTGGCCCGTCCTGACTATGTATATAGTGGAGCGGTTTCCTTTTCTCTCCATGTGAACCTATCATATTGCGTACGTTCCACTGAAGAAAAAAAATTATTTGTAAATGACGTGGCACCTACTACTCGTTCTCCTATAACCTTGCGCTTGGCATCTCCAAAATATTAACCTTGCGATTGGCTCTTCGCCTCTTCGGGAAGTCGAGCAATAATGGTAGTGCAGTATATATCGTTCTGGCTATATGAGACTAAATGAATTGCTGCACGTCCACCACGTGGGCGAGGGTCGAGGGGCGAGGGAGAGTGCTACTACATATGGAGCAAAATGAGTGAATGTACACTCTAAAATACGTCTATATACATCAGTGTTTGGAGTATGTACTAGTAGTTCATATTGAAATCTACTAAAGGACATATATATTCCAAACAATATGATATAATCTCTATAACCAAGGTAGTAGGGACGAGGAGTAAATGGAGGGAGTAGTAAAGTTTTCTCGTTGTCCTGCGAGCCACCGCACGCATGGGCGAGGGAGGAAGAAGCTTCACCTCATCTTGCGAGCCACCACGCCCGTGGGCGAGGGAGACGGTGTACTAAGCAAGCTTCTCCTTGTTCTGTGAGTTGACGGGACACATCAAAAGTACTCCCGTGTATAGAGCCTTGCCTCTAAGGTAGGCCCCACATGGTTTGCCTCTTTTTTTAATTTAACATAACGCGTCAAGTCGCAATTTGTTTGTTCACCCGTGGTAGACGATCCTCCCTCCACCAAGTGGACAACCAGTACACGTGCCAAATTACCACGTGGGCTGCCTTTTTCGTATAGAAATGAGCTCCACCGTGTACCCGCACGGGTGTGGTTGGGAAAGAGATGGGAGTACGTGCGCCGTGCATGCACCTCTTCTCTTCGTGCACGTCCCCCACCTACGTGGGTGTGTGTGAGAGATACAAACCGCGTTCGTGA
>NC_041393.1:60978733-61004043 GCF_002162155.2 Triticum dicoccoides
ACATGTCAAGTTTGTGTGTGGCAGGGAGACATGACTAGAGCGCTTGATGTATCGGTGTGTGTGGGGGTAGGGGGTGGGGGGAGGGGTAGGCAGAGGCCTGACTATAGAGGTAGAACGACTCGTACATGTGTTGAGAAGGAGAGACCTAGATATGTCTTGAGGGAGATCGGTCGACATCCATACATAACTGAAGGACGGGAAATATGATGGGACAGAGAGAGAGAGAGAGAGAGAGAGAGAGAGGAGAGAGAGAGGGAGGGAGAGGGAGGGAGAGGGGTAGAGTGTAGGATGGGTGATGGAGTTGCTTCTCGGAGATGTTGGGAGAGGCCTACTAGACAAACTGAGGGTGGAACTGCAATGTTATCAATAAGAGTGGGGATTTGTTTCTGTGTGTGTCTGTGCGTGATAGATCTGCCGGGACGCATCCATGGATGATGAAGGGGAACCATGTGTTTGGTAAGCAAACCTAACTAGATCGTTAGATCAATTGTTGTTTGTCGGAGGAAGGGAGAGACACAACTAATGAGGTAGATCGATTGATGTGTGGGTAAAAACGAGTTATAAAGACCTAGCTAGCTATATGTATAGCGAGAGATCGGTCGGTGTACGTCCATTTGTTAGAGGCAAATAAGGCCCAGCGAGACAGATAGACGGAGAGAATGGAGCTAGGAGGTGGTGCGAGAGGCCTACTACTAGCTAGATAGGGGTAGGAGTGTGCGGTTGTGAGATCGATTAAAAGAGGGGCGAGAGTTTACATGTGTGTCTGACCATATGAGAGACATGAGGCAAGGACACATAAAGGAGGAGATTGAAGCTGTGTGTGTATGCTGTAGGCAGGCATCGCTAGAGAGGTTTATCGATCGGTGTGTGTCGGAAAGGAGTTGTGGAGACTCTAGGAGAACGACCTAAAGAAAAAAAATGAATGTGCCCGGTGGATAGAATGCCGAGGGAGGGGGAGGGCGAGGAGGGCGTGTGCATGCACGAGAGAAAGTTAGTGGTATCTACAAAGGTTAGAGGATTGTGTGGGTGTAAGAGACTAACAAAGATCATAATTTGATATGAAAGCAGATTCATATATTTGAATAGGAGATCATGGTGTTTTAAACATTGCATGCATGAATATAGCGGTGATACACGTGTTGTGCACATGTTATACCATAATGTGATAATGCATGGCGTTTGCAACTCACAGCTAAATGCCGAACAATCTAAAACATACTATACATCAAACAATCTCACATTTTATTTGAATTTGTGATAATGTGCGGCGTTTGCAGCTTACAACTAAATATCGAGCAATCTAAACAATACTATATATCAAACATTCTCACATTTTATTTGAATTTGTGGTAATGTGTGATGTTTCCAACTCACATCTAAATACTTGTAGGCGTGGGGGGCGGGGCACCATACATAATGTGATAAACGCATTATACATATGAGACATGGTTTAGATTATGAAGATCTAGCTAGAGCTAGAAATGTAATGTGATTTGAAATCAAAATAAAGTGGATTCAAAAAATCTAGTTCGAGTTCATATAGTACACATAGTTCATATGTAACTCGAGACTAATCATGTGGTGTGTTGTGAAGATAATACACAAACGATGGTTTAACTATAATGATGATTGTAGATCTTATTAAAATAGAGAAATGAATTCAAATGCTTTGACTTCACAACTATCGTTACTGTAGATCTTATTCAAATTTAGTTCATATTGAAGCGGTAGTATATACGTTTGGAATGCACTAAAACGTTCATTTGAGTAGTACGTTGCATGCATTATACACGTAGAGAAATATTTTAGTTGAACATAACATGAATTCAAAGTTTTGAATGACATTTGTAGTGCGTATTGATTTGGCACAGTACACGTTAGGCTTGTCCGGAAATTTCAACCCGCCTTGTTAACCCAAAATATTTAAGATATATCTTTGTCTCGTTGTGCTCCGACAACTCCCTCCATCTCAACCCGCGCCTTGCTATTCCAAAATTACAACGCGTGCGAAAACTCCCACCTCCTGTGAAATCCCGACACGCGAAATGCCCGTGGTACCCCTGAACCGAAAGAACCGCCTCAAATCGGTGGGGAGTACTTTCGTAACTCACCCCACATTTCGGACAAGCGCGTCTCTAAGCCATGGTTCCCCACTGCCGTCCCATTCACCCACCCATTCATACACCGAGGCCGCAAAAACCCGCGACGAAACCCCACACCCTGCTCCGTCCGCCACCTAGTCGGAGCCTCTTCCCCGACGACGTCGTCCACAGCAACACCTCAATGTCCCTCATCCACCATACCGGATGAGGATCCGTCGTCGATCTCATCGTCCCGCCGGTTCATCCACCCCGTCCTCCACCTCCATGGAGCTGCCCCGACGTTCCCCTTATCTTTCGCGCCACCTCCATTCCCACACCACCGTCTTCACCTGCACCACCGGAAGAGCATCATCATCACCGTTTCCTCGGATGAAGCTGCGGCCTAATCAGCGCCACCAAAGAGGTTGTACACTAATCGCCGCATTTTCTTCTTGATTCGATCTCACGGTGCTGCCGGCGCTCGGTCCCGAGCCGACACGGCGCGGCTCCATCCACAGCGGCGTCGCCAGCCACTTCCTCCACGGTGTAGCTCCCTCGGCGGCGACGTCCACATCTGTAGGAGCTGCTGCTGCTTTAGCTCTCGCTCGCGCTGCTGCTCTGCTCTTGCTCTTGGTCCCCTGCCTGGTCTGCTCTTGCTATTGCTCTTGCTCGCGCTGCTTCTCTCGCTCTTGCTCTTGCTTGCGATGCTGCTCCGATTTGGCTACACTTCAGTTGACTGAATCGACTTTTGGGTCAGTCGATTTTCAAGGGGTGGGCTCGCCGGGGTGAAGGAAGAACCAGCTACAGCAGGGAGGGGGCCTCGCCGAAGAGGTACCCCACTATCTATCTTAGGGTTCAGGATGGGGGCGGTGGTCGCTGGCGGTGGCGGGGCGTTGGCGGGGCGGCGGTGTGGGGATCGCCGGAGAAAAAGCTCGGCACGGGGGGGGAGGGGGGGGGCGCTAGAGGGATGGCCGGGGCGGCGGCGGACCAGTGGTGGGGAGTGTTTTCGGGGCGGGCGGGGTGGCGCACCGCCGGCCGCGGGTGGCGGGGGGCTGCTGTTTGGCCGGTGGTGGCTGGCGGCTCAGGGGGGTGGAGGTTGAAGATGAACCACAGGCCCTTGATTTCGTATCCAACGGCTGCAAAATCGACTGACTAGAGATGAAAATTCATCCGACCGGCGTGTAGCCTCACCTTGCTAGTGCGTTCAGTTTCGACAACAAAATTCAGTTTCGACAGCAAAATTCAGTTTCGATAGTTAGGTTCAGTTTCAACAGTTAAGTTCAGTTTTGACAGTTAAGTTCAGAGATGAGCGGCTGATGTATTTTACATCTAGCACTTTGTGGTTATGTATTTTACGTCATGTATTGGAGATGCTATTAGAATTCCACTCATGTTAACGTTGTTCGTTGTCTCTCTTGTCCTACTTCAGCCTCGGCGTCGTACAACTCACCGGAGCTGCTCCAACGACGAAACCCTCCATCACAGCGGAGCAGTACCTCGGGCTCCATCTCCAGACGCCTAAGATCTACTTCCCCTCCTCCAACAGCAAAGTCAGCCGAAGCATCCTCACCAGCCAACCCAATCATGCTAAGATCGACATGGCTTCGCCAAAGAGGTTGTACACTTGTTGCATCTCTTTTTTACTCTACATGTTATATATATTGTCCACTAAGCACACGGATTTGTTCCTTTAGTGTCTCCTTGAAAGAAAAAACATAGGAATTTTAATTTTCACTTGTCCTCCTTTTCAAATTCCTATTCATGAAGCACAAGACTAAGAGATAGTAGCATAATAACATTATAACCGTACATTTTCTTGTGGTTTGACTTAATCTCACCATGCTTCTTTGCATCCTGTGATCTTCCAATTGTTGTGAATCAAACACCCAGATTGGCAGAAATCCCGTGTTTTTAAATTCTGTATTTTGCACGTGCATTCCTATCCTATTCCTGTCTATTTCCTATCCCTGCATTGTTGGAATCCTCCAATTCAAACGAGCCCTTACAGAATTACTTCTCTTACAGATAGTTGTGAAAGAAAACCTTGTGTGGTTTGTCCCACTCCTCCTGCGCCGTCGTCCACCCCAGCTCAGCTGCTCCAACGACAGAAGGGTCCAGCACAGCAGGGATCCGACCTCCTGACGGTCTTTCGCCGCCTTAGATCTTCTTCCCCGCCGCTGGCAGCCATGAAAACTGCATTACCATCATCAACCGAGCAGATGACCTCGAGGACTACAGGGTCCACAAGAGAGGTCGCACTCTTTCGTGTCTGCTTACGTTATGCATCGCTTAATATTACATGCTACTTTATCATCCTGTTCACCGATTAGACTCCGAGTCAGCTCCAAACTAATGGTCAAACTTGAGTTTTTAAATGGTTGTGGGGTACATATCGGGGCCGCTATCAATAGTATCTATCTACTATCTGGTTAATCTCCGGTGTCTACTATGAGTTTCATGTTGGGTGGGAAACAAACAGTAAAGAAGCCATTATCTATATTTATTAACTGAAGCCATTATCTGCCTGCTATTATTGGTTTTGGGTCTATCCACAGGTTGCTACCATCACTCTGGATTTCTGCATGCACTCCTTACATAATCTCACTATGTTTTATTCCTATGCATGACAGTTATTGTAAACAATGGAAAAAGAACATGTAGAGCAAAAGAGACGAGCCTTGCGTGGCAATATAATTTCATGCAGACATCGCTCCATGGTAGGCGCAAAGGCAGCCCCCCCCCCTCTCCACGCATTTCGGATTGTAATCGAGAGGAAGATATCTGTTTTGAGGGGGATTCAGAAGGAAAAGATAACTCCTATTTACCCCCTGAGGTCTTTGCTCTAACTTGGCATGCTGATGTTGGTTATATCATGCATATGCTGTGTTGCATTGCTTACTTTATACATCAAATATGTCATCTGCTTAGTTTAGACATCCTTTGTGCGAATGCCATCTGTTTAGTTTATTCATTGTTAATGTGAATTATGCAACGCCACCTTGTTTAGCTAGGCATCATATATGTGAATTTTGCAATGCCATCCTGCTTAGCCAGTCATCTTATATGTAAATTATATCAGGCCATCCTTTTTTTCTCGTTACATATTACATTTGTCAACAATGTTAGTACATTCAACTGCTCTTCGTGTGCATCAGCCATTTGACATGGTGATGGCAAATTCTGGAGTTAAAACAAGGTCTTCTGAGCAGACTATGCTATCTGACGAATCGCATATCTCGTTGGTTACGGATAGCTCCTCAGAGGAGGATTCAGAGACACATGACCAGTCCTATTCCCCCCCGAGGTGTATGCTCTAACTTGGCAGGGTTATGTTGCTCATATCGTGCGTATGGTGTCTCGCATTGCTATGCCATTTGATTAGTTTAGACATGCTTTGTGTGAATGCCACCTGTCCAGTGTCTAATTACCATATATGTGAATTATGCATTGCCATCTTGTTGCAAGACATTATATATGTGAATTATACAATGCTATCTTGTTGCAAAGGCATTATATATGTGAATTATGCAATGCCATGTTGTTTAGCCAATCATCATGTATGTGAATTATATCATGCTATCATTTTTTGTATTACGTGTTCCATTTGTCGACAACGTTTGTATATTCAACTACTCTTCCTGTGCATCAGCCATTTGAAGCGGTGATGGAAGTATCTAGAGTGAAAACAAGGTATTCAGAGAAGACAATGCTACCTGCTGAAGCAGAGATCTTGCTGGCTACAGAGAGCTCCTGAGAGGAGGATTCAGAGACTGATGACCAGTCCTATTTCCCCCCTGAGGTCTATGCTCAAACTTGGCAGGGTTATATTACCCATGTCGTGCATGTTGTCTTGCATTGCTTAGTTTTTACATCATATATAGATTGCCATCTGCTTACTTGCTTACTATATAAATCATATATTTGAATTATATCATGCCATCATGTTTACATAGTACATACACATCATCTATCTGAATTATGGCATGGCAACCCATTTAATAAAGACATCACATAGTTATATCATCTCATCCTGTTTAGTGTTTACAGTCATCATATTTAGAATTATGGCATTCTATCCATGAATGTATGTGAATTATGGCATGCCAACCTATTTAATAAACACATTATATAGTTATGTCATGTCATCCTGTTTACATAGTCTCATATTTTGAACTATGTCTTTCCATCTTTTTTAGTTGGCCATCATAATGTGAAATTGTGTCATGCTATCCTGTTTAGTTAGCCATCATATATGTGAAATTGTGTCATGCTATCGTGTTTGGTTAGACAACATAAATATGAATTATTTCATGCCCTCTTTTATTCCCCACTACCCATTGCACCTGTCTATCATACAATGTCTATACTTTCAATTACTTTTCTTATTTATCAGCCATTTGAATTGGAAAGCGTGATGGCAGTATCTAAGAGAGTAACAACATGGTCTTCAAAAAAGATAGTGCTATCAGTTGATGCAGATAGAACCACGCCTGTACTTGCCCAAGGACCAGATCCACCACACATAACCCAGACTCCCGCAGATTGTACCCCTACCCAGTTGGACAGAGAACCAGCTACACCCCTTCTAACCCCAACCCCGGAAGATAGTAACCCAGTTCCAGTTGACACATCACCGTCTCCACCACAGAGCACCCAAACACGAGTGGTTAGTTAGGGAACTGCAGTGCCCAAAGCACGAGGACCACCACTCTGAATCCCAACTCAACGCTTAAAGGAGAAGAGGATTTGTTCTTAGGTCAGGTTCTGTAGCTATGGTTCATACTCCTTTGCTCTTGCATTACTGTATTTACTCATACCAACTATTTTCAAATTTGAAGGATGGAATTGAAACTCCAATGGCGCAACATGTATGTTTTAAACCTGCTTCTTTAATTGGTTTGCTGTTGTAACCTGCTCTATGTTGATTTCAGTTTCAATTGAATAAACAGTTATGTTCTCATGTCATGCACATTACAAGTGTTGTTATTGCTCTATAGTTACCCACACTTATATTCTGTCTATTCTGCTTTGTCTTGAACAAATATTATTTGTACTGTGTCTCTATCTTGATTTGGCAACAAAAACTAGAATGATATAGAGCATAAAGTGACCATGGTACATAGATATATGTTTGTTTCATGTTGTTATCCTGTCCACTTTACTACTGAACTCATTTACCAAAATGAGTTTCATATACAACATGGTAAACATGTGATGTGTCTGCTTGTTTCTCTTTTAGAATGTGGACAAAATATTGGAGAACAGTACCACGTTATCCAATGGTAAAGGAAGGAATGCAGATAAGGTTCAAGATAGTGAGACATCCATGTTGGTCTCCAAGAAAGCTGATAAAAACTATCTTGACGACAGTGAGGGAACCCAAAAGTCCTGTCTTGATGTAGTGTTCGAGTTACTGGCCACTACTGCTGGCACAAGCTCTTCGAACTCGCTGCCTGAATCAGTTCGTCTTCTTGAGTCTCAACTTCAAGTTGAAAGACATCAATCAGATGTGCTGCGACAGGAAGCCGAAGGACTGAGGAAGTCCCTGCAGAATTCAGAAGCATATTTTCTGGTGCAACAGCAAGCGCTAGAGGATTTAAGCGCCAAACAAGAGAAAGTTAATAAGCTTGCTAAGCATCTTGCCAGCATTATGGGTACCCAGGATATTGTTTCTTGAGATCTTCTGAAGTGGTTTCAGTTCTGGATTTGTTTTGCTGCGGCGTTTATTTGCGCTGGTCACCAACTTTGACAACTAGTGTATATGATATGCTGCTTTGTTCCCTATATTTGCACTAGTGGCGAACTTTGATGCCCAGTGGATGTAATATGTGTAACAGCCGTGATAGCCTAGCATAAGTTGCTTGCTTATTTATTTCCTTGTTGTCTTGTTTATTTGTTTGCTTGTAGTCAGTGCAGTTCTTTTTAAAACTAGGCCACAATAACCATGGGCTAATATTTACTATAGTGACACTGGGCCTCCTACGGGCCGTAGAAACAGTGGGCCTTCTATGGGCCGTAGAAACAGTAGGCCTTCTATGGGCCATAGAAACAATGGGCCTTCTACGGGCCATAGAAACAATGGGCCTTCTACGGTCCATAGAAACAATGGGCCTTCTACGGGCCGTATCATCAATGGGCCTTCTACGGGCCGTATCATCAATGGTCCTTATACGGGCCATATGACCATAATGGGCCATCGTTAATAGGCCATATTTGATGATGCTATGAAAACGGCCCAACGTATTAACGGACCACAAATGGGCCGATGTAACCACGGGCTGAATTTGGCCCACAAGCAGAAAATGACAGTAACGGGCCGTAAGTAAACGAATGCTGGAAATGAGCCCAATAATAAATGGGCTCTGAGAAGGCCGAAACATAACATTTGCTGGAAACGGCCCAACTGAATAACGGGCCCTTAATGGGTATAAAGTGATACACTGGTCATTACGGGCCAGTTTCACCACGGGCAGCTAATGGGTGTAAAGTGATACACTGTTCATTGCGGGCCAGTTTCACCACGTGTCGTTAATAGGCCAAGAGTTACATAGGGCCTCATATGGGCCGAAAGACGTCATGGGCCATACATGGGCCAGAAGTGAAAACGGGCTGGAATCATATTGGATGGCCCAGATGACGCTACTGGACCTAATTCGGATAAGGCGTAACGGGCCTTGGGTTAGCGGGCTGTAAATGGGCTATATGCGAACATGCCGTTAACAGGCTTTCCATGGGCCAGCCCACCACCTTTTGACCAAGTCAAACTGGCCGGCCTTTTCACAGGAATGTGCCTCTGTTGGGCTGTGCCACGTGTCGACGTATCATAGGCGCCTTCTATCCAATGAGTGGATGACATCTGTCCCAACGGTGAGCCGACACGTGTTTCCTCTAGCCAATGATTATTTTACACGTGGAAAATCCCCATTGGTCGGGGCTGTTAACGGGTTATCGGATCCAAAACCCGACCCGATAGCTTAACGGCGTTCCATTACGATGGATGCCACGTGTCGGTCACCCTTGACGAAAGCACTTCTGTGACGCGCGATTTATCGTCATGGAAGTGGACACTTCCGTGATGATAATTTTGGTAATGTCATGGAACACTTCTACGACAGCACAGGTATGACTATCTTGATTCTGTCATAAATTTGTCATGGATGTACATGCATGACAAAAAACGCAACCTACTGTGACAAACATGTATCATCACGGAAGTGTATTTTTTTTGTAGTGTCACATGTTAAAGTATAGATCATAAACTTTCTTGAAACGAACAAACTATATTCTCAGTCATCAAACAATTGCAATTCATCTTATTTTCAGGAAGTGTCTATGTCAGAGGTTTGATATAGCAAACTCCACATACTCAGCTATCATTTAATCTTTCACAATTGCTAACACTCACGTGATATTTATTGGTTCAAAGTTTTAATCGGACACAGAGAAAGATAGGGGCTTATAGTTTTGCTTCCCAACCTTTTACCTCAAGGGTAATATCAACAATAATAATTTATGAAAACCTACATCCAAGTGGATATATATATCCGGATCGCTCCAACACAAAGTGCTTGCCAAAGGAAAAAGTGTAAAAAGGAAAGGTGGTGATCACCCTGACTCTTGTATAAGGGTAGAAGATAAAAGTAAAAGATAGGCCCTTCGCAGAGAGAAGCAGAGGTTGTCATGTGCTTTTATGGTTGGATGCACAAAATCTTAATGCAAAAGAACGTCACTTTATATTGCCGCTTGTGATAAAGACCTTTATTATGCAGTCCGTCGCTTTTATTTCATCCCTATCACAAGTTCGTATAAAGCTTATTTTCTTCGCACTAATAGATCATACATATTTAGAGAGCAATTTTTATTGCATGCACCGATGACAACTTACTTGAAGGATCTTACTCAATCCTTAGGTAGGTATGGTGGACTCTCATGGCAAAACTGCTTTAAGGATGTTTGGAAGCACAAGTAGTATTTCTACTTGGTGCAAAGAATTTGGCTAGCATGAGAGGGAAAGGCAAGCCCAACATGTTGGATGATCCAAGACAATATAACGTTTCAGATATAGGAAAACATAACCCATTAAGTTGTCTTCCTTGTCCAACGTCAACTTCTTAGAATGTCATATTTTAATGAGTGCTCACAATTACAAAAGATGTCCAAGATAGTATATTTATATGTGAAATCTCTTTTCCTTCAATTTCTTTCATGAATTGTTCAAGTGACCAATTCTGCGTTTGCTAACTTTCAATGAGTTTACTACATATACTTATTATGTGTGAAGTCATTACTCCCCATGTAATAAGAATATGAACGTATATAAATTCAGATTTATGATATTCAATTCATTCAACCATTTACTCATAGGATATACGTGAAGCCCGTGACCAAATGACAAACTACTCCAAAAGATATAAGTGAAGAACATTGAGTAGTCAAATAATTAACTAGCCATGGGAGGATTCTTTTTTATTCAAGATTTCAGATCCAATGATTTTATTCAAACAGCAAGTAAAATTGAAAATACGCTCCAAGAAAAACACATATCATGTGACGAATAAAAATATAGCTCCGAGTAAGGTATACCGATAGTTTTGAAGATGAAAGAGGGGATGCCTTCCGGGGCATCCCCAAGCTTAGGCGCTTGAGTCTTCCTTGAATATTACCTTGGGGTGCCTTGGGCATCCCCAAGCTTAGGGTCTGTCCACTCATTCTCCTCATATCGATATCTCACCCAAAGCTTGAAAACTTCAATCACATAAAACTTAACGAAACTTCGTGAGATAGGTTAGTATGATAAAGAGTAAACCATTCACTTTGGTACTGTCAAAGATAAGTTTCATAATTGTTCTCACACAATGCCTACTGTACCATATCATTTCTACAATTTATATTGAGAAATATAAGTCATAGAAACTAGAAAACAAGCAAACTATGGAATGAAAACAGAATCTGTCAGAAACAGAACAGTCTGTAATGATCTGAACATAAACCATACTTATTCTACTACGAAATTGAAATAAATTGGTGAACATGAGGAATTTGTCTATTAATCATCTGCAAAAAGAATCAACCTAAAAGCACTCTCCAGTACAAAATGGCATCTATTCCCGTGAGCGCAAAGTTTCTGTTTTTTACAGCAAGATTGCGAAGACTTCACCCATATCTTCCCAAAGGTCTTACTTGGCACTTTATTGAAACAAAAAGCTATAAAACATGATTATTACAATAGATTAATCATGCAAACACACAAAAACAGTAATTGTAAATATTGGGTTGTCTCCCAACAAGCGCTTTTCTTTAATGCCTTTTAGCTAGGCATGATGATTTCAATGATGCTCACATAAAAGAAAAGAACTGAAACATAAAGGGAGCATCATGAAGAATATGACTAGCACAATTGAATCTAACCCACTTCCTATGCCTAGGGATTTTTTGAACACATAATTTATAGGAACAAGAATCAACTAGCATAGGAAGGCAAAACAAGTACAACTTCAAAACTCTAAGCACATAGAGAGGAAACGTGATATTATCGCAACTCCTACAAGCATATATTCCTCCCTCATAATAATTTTCAGTAGCATCATGAATGAATTCAACAATATAACTATCACATAAAGCATTCTTTTCATGATCTATAAGCATAGAAATTTTACTACTCTCCACATAAGCAAAACTCTTCTCATTCGGAATAGTGGGATCACTAATTCCTAAAGTTGACACTCTTCCAAACCTTCTTTAGATGATAGTATTATTCATACTCCAAAAGATATAAGTTAAGTTCATGGATAATTCTACAATTAATATAGACTAACCAATATCCAAGCTCAAAATATATAAGTGAAGCACACGAAGCATTCTATAAAACCATACTCAAATGATTTAAGTGAAGCACAAAGAGCAATTATATAAGATCATACTTCAAAGATTTAAGTGAAGCACATGAAGTATTCTATAAATAAGTGAAGGGCTATATCATACTAGCATGGTTCTTAAAGAAAAATAAAAACACAAAGGACACAAATCATGTGAACAAAACAAAAACCAAGGTATACCGATATTTGTTGAAGAAGAAAGATGGGATGTAACTGGGGCATCCCCAAGCTTAGATGTTTGAGTATCCTTTGAAGTAATTACTTGGGGTGCCTTGGGCATCCCCAAGCTTGAACTCTTTCCTCTCTTTATTCTTCTCACGTCGGTAACTCCTCGTTCTTCGAACACTTCATCCACAAAAACTTTGTGAGATCCGTTAGTGTAATAAAGCAAACTACCACTTTAAGGTACTGTAATGAATTCATTCTTTATTTATATTGGTGTTAAGCCTACTGTATTCCAACTTATCTATGGTTCATACCCCCTGATAATAGCCATAGATTCATCAAAATAAGCAAACAACACGCGAAAAATAGAATCTGTCAAAAACAGGGCAGTCTGTAGTAATCTGGAAGTTTAGTAAACTTCTGTAACTCCAAATATTACGAAATAAATATGAAAATTTGAAAAAATTTGTAGATAAGTAATGTGAAAAAAGTTCCAGACCCATTTGACCTTCTAGTAAAAAAATGTAAAATCACGCGCTACAACCAAAGTTTTTGTTTTTGTTCTGCACATAGTAAACAAGCAATCTAATCATCCTAAAACCAAAGCTTGGCACATTTTTTTATAATACAATGGATATACACAAGGGGATAATTATTTACAGAGAAACTTCCATGAAAAATTCTACATTGTTTCCGTGGGCATGAACACAAGTGCTCAAGGTCGACCCTCACTTCTTCAATGCATAACTTTCCAATCACTTCTCTTTTTGAAAAACTTTTTAGGCATGAGAGGCAAGTAATTTTTTTTTTTGGTATTTTCATTCTTTAATTTTTTTTGTGTTTGTTTCACCCACAACTAAACATAAACAAAAAGGAAAAACATAATCTACTTAGTGAAGAAAGCAAACAAGCACACACGAGAATATCAACCTCACGCTATCGCTCCCTCGCAACGGCGCCAGAAAAGAGCTTGATAATCCCCAAGTGCAGGGAATCATCATAGAAATTTCCAAAGGTGGAAGTGATAAGTATGGAGTGTTGAACCCACAAGGAGCTAAAGGTAAGATCAATATTCTCTCAAGTCCTATCTGCCGCTGATACGACTCTACGTACACCGAACGTTTGCTTCCAACTAGATACGAGAAATAAAACTACATTGTCGGTATGAAGAGGATAACTTTGCATGATATCAGAGAGATAAAATATAAAAGTAGGTGCTGTTATCATAAGGTTAGAATATATTACTAAATATTATAAATAGCGAGTGTGGAATAATGATGGATCGGTGTGCGGAATTATCCTAGGCAATTGTTAACAAGACCGGTAGTCGTCATTGCAATTTCATATGAGGGAGAGGCATAAGCTAACATACTTTCTCTTCTTGGATCATATGCACTTATGATTGGAACTCTAGCAAGCATCCGCAACTACTAAAGATCATTAAGGTAAAACCCAAACATAGCATTAAAGCATCAAGTCCCCTTTATCCCATACGCCACAACCCCCTTACTCGGGTTTATGCTTCTGTCACTCAAGCAACCCACTATAAGCGAATCATGATCGTATTGCAACACCCTACAGTGGGAATCCTTGATGATTGCGCGACACGGAGGGCACAATAGGACAGCACCAAAATAAAACATACAACTCGTACCAATCTAGATCATCAATCAACCCAAAGATAAAAGATATCTACTCAAAACATCATAGGATGGCAACACATCATTGGATCATAATATGTGAAATAAAGCACCATGTTCAAGTAGGGATTACAGCGGGGTGCGGGAGAGTGGACCGCGTAAAAGAGATGAGGATGGTGATGATGATGGTGATGTTGATGAAGACGATCACCATGGCGATGATTCCCCTCCCGATGGCACTCCAGCACCACCGAGAGAGAGGAGGAGAGGTCCTCCCCATTGTGCTTCCTCCTCCATGGCCTTCCCCCTGGATGGGGAGAGATTCTCCCTCTGGTCATTGGCCTTCATGGCGATGATGACCCTCCGGGATCCTCCTCCATGGCCTCCGATGATGATGGCCCCCTCCGGCAGGGTACCAGTGAGGGCCTAGATTGATTTCTCGTGGCTACAGAGGCTTGCGGCGGCGGAACTTCCGATCTAGGTTATTTCCCGAAGGTTTCTGTATTTATAGGAGTTGGCGTTGATTTCATGTCAGGGGGGCCCACAGGGAGTCCACAAGGCAGGGGGCGCTCCCCAGGGGGGTGGGCGCGTCCCCTACGCTCGTGGGGCCCACGGGACTCCCCTTCGGTAGATTTTTGTTCCAGTATTTTTCATATTTTCCAGAAAAAAATCTCCGTTGATTTTCAGCGCATTCCGAGAACTTTTATTTCTGCACAAAAACAACACCACGGTAGTTCTGCTAAAAATAGCATTAGTCTGGGTTAGTTCTAATCAAATCATACCAAAATCAAATAAAACTATTGTAAACATGGCATGAATACTTCATAAATTATAGATACGTTGGAGACGTATCAATGAGTCAGCTTGGCTTGTAGCCCAAGCTAAGCTGCCATGTGTGTTTGAAATCTGACCATTGGACACATGTCAGTTCCTTAGTGACCCAGGGTCATTTCGAACAAATCAGATCGGGTTGCCTCCTGGCTATAAATATCCCACTCCCTACACCATAAATTGGTGGCTGCTCAGAGTTTGTGCACGACTTTTGTCGTTTGAGAGCAACCCACCCCCGAAGCCTTTGAGAGAGAATCCTTGCGAGGACAAAGCCCAAAACACCCAGAGCCAAAGAGTGTTAGGCATCACTAAAGTCTTTCTGTCCGCGTGATCTGAAGACTTATTACACTTGAGGACTGTGAATCCTTCAGCCAGTTAGGCATCGCGTCCTGAGCATCCAAGATTCATTGTGGATTGCCAGTGAACAAAGTCTGTGAAGGTTTGGAAGTATCCCTTGAAGACTTACCAGAGTGATTGGGCGAGGCCTAAGTGTTCTTAGCTCAAGGGGAATAAGGTGAAGACACGGTCTTTTGAGTTAAATCTCAGCCTCCCCAACCAGACGTACAGTTGTCACAGCAACTGGAACTGGTCCAACAAACCCCTTGTCCTCTCCGAGCAACTGGTTCCATCCTACCTCTCTCACCTTACTTATAGTTTGTCTTCGTGAAGTCTTTGCTTACTTGCCTGATCTATTTGACTTCATTGTGTGAAGACTATTGTCTATTTGGCTTCGTACCATCTTCCATCCTGATCCAATCTACCTAGCTGCTTACAGTCTTCGTGCTTTCACATCATTGCTTACTTGACTATGGCTTGTCTAGTATAGTCTACCTTCCGCTGCATATCAATAGGGTCATTTCTATCGTTTGTCTTCGAAACACCCATGTTTTTAAGACTTTCATAAAAATCACCTATTCACCCCCCCCTCTAGTCGGATACTAGCACTTTCAATTGGTATCAGAGCTAGGTGCTCCCTTGTTCCATGTGATTCGGTTTAACCACCTTGAGTTTAGCTATATCGACTGCAGGGATAACCAAAGTCTCCGATGCGTGCCCTGTATTAGATGGCACTGATTACCCCTACTGGAAGAATAAGATGCGCATGCATCTTGAAGCCATTGACGTCGATCTCTGGTATGTCATCAAGAATGGCGTTCCCAAGACTGGTGAAGGTGTCACTCCTGCTGATTTCATGAAGTTCATGCAACTGTACTCAACTGTCAAGAACATTATCCGTGGTCATCTCACCAAGGGGCGGTATGGTCGTGTGAGTGCTCTGGAAACTGCGAAGCTAGTCTCAGACTGGCTCTCCAAGGTCAATGAAGGCGTCTCAACACAGAGAGATTCAAGAATCAGTGTTCTTCGCAATCTATTCAACCGCTTCAAGAGAAATGACAATGAGAATGTCCAACTCACATTTGATCGCCTCACTGATATCACCAATGAGAGCTTCAGGCACTCGGCGCCACTGAGATCACCAAGCACGAAATTGTCAAGACACTTCTGAGATCTCTTGACAGCTCATTTGACACCTTGGCCCTGATGATTCAAGAGTGCCCTGACTTCAAGACTCTCGATCCGTCTGACATACTTGAGAGGCTCAACACACATGAGTTCCAGCTATCTGAGAAAAGAGACATCTATGGTCCCAACTATGGCTATACTCATGCTTTGAAGGCAAAGGCCTTCTCCTCATCTGAAGAAGAATCTGACTACAATTCTGGTGTTCCTGAAGACATTGGAAAGGAGCTCTCTATGCTTGTGAAGAAGTTCCAGAAGTTCACCAAGAAGAAAGACTTCATAAAGTCCTCAAGATCCAGCTCAAGGAATGATGAAGCTTCCCCTCGTGATCACAAGAAGGGAACCTGTCACAAGTGCAAGAAACCTAGTCACTACATCTCTGGGTGTCCATAGTGGGACAACGAGACAAATAAGAAGAAGAAGAGCAAGGAATATGATTCTGATGACAACAAGAAGAAGAAATCCTCAAAGTCTTCTTCCAAGTCTTCATCGAAGTCTTCTTCACACAAGAAGAGCTCATCTAGCAAGGCTCGTGTTTTTTTGGCAAGGAGATGGATTCAGAGGAGGAATCTGCATCTAAGGAGGCAGAGGCGGAGTCCGAAGAGGAATCTGATTCTGGAGTAGCAAGCCTGGCTCTAGCTTCTCCATACATCGCGAAGTCCATCTTCAACACTGAAGACAATGGCCTCGTCACCAACGTTGATGCTAAGGATGAGGACGACTCTTCTCCCACCTATTGCTTCATGGCACGTGGTGCCAAGGTAAACTCACGCGACACATACTTTCAAACATCAAGTGAACGTGACTACGAATGTGAATCTAAACCTAGCTACAAAACACTTGCTAAATTGCAACTGAACAACAGAATGCCATGGAACATATCCAAAAACTGTTAGACAAAAGCGATGACCTGTTGGACGCGGAAATGACCCGATCTCAGTCCTTAATTGAAGACATTAAAAATCTTCATGTTAAGTATGAGGAACTTGAAAGTCGTCATGAATCGCTCTCAACCTCTCATGAAAAGCTTTCCTATGATTATCTTCAAAGGAAGCAGGAACTTGAGAAATTGAGATCAGCTCAGCAGATCAGTTCCGCTCAGGAAGGATTTGAACCACCATGTCTAAAATGTATTGAGCATGATAATGTTGTCTCTTTTGTTGAATGTTCAACTGCTACTACTGTTGCAATATATTCAACTGCTGATGTGGTAACTAACCCCTCATCCGAGGATACCACTACTATTGCTGACGAGAATGCCAGGTTGAAGTCATTACTTGAGACAGGAATGTACAAAAGTCTCAAACGGCATCAGACACTATGTGATGTCCTTAAAAAGCAGATTCTTAACAGAAACCCTAGGAAAGAGGGTGTTGGGTTCGAGAGGAAAATGGATGTTGATGGTTCTTACTGGATTCCTTAGCAGTACCCCAAAACCACATGGGTTACTACTAAGGGACCTTCAGTAGATCCATCTACCTTATCTGGCTTCACTAGTGCTAACCCAATTATCATTGATGAATCCTTTGATGCAAACTAGAAACTGTTCAGGAATCAGAATGGTGAAGTGTTTGTCAGATATATTGGTACTAACTACAGGAATGGACCACCTCTTAAGAAGATCTGGGTACCCAAAAGGTGTCTCGAAAGTCTTCCCGTGTATGTCGTTACGACACCACCTGGGAAGAAGACAAACCCCAGACCTAAGGCATCATATGGTCCAAAGACTTCATACAGAAAGAAGACTCACCTGAGTCACCCTAATGCCAATGTTTTGCAGGGAAATCATACTCAGACCTTTGAATATGAGCGTGTTTCATCAAACCGCTATGTTCATAAGTCCAAGAACTTTTCTGCTTATTCCTATGAGTATTTTTCTCCTCCTGCAAGGCTATTTGCTAGGGCTTCAAAGCCGAAGTTCTCAGATGCTGCACTTAGAATCATTGCTTCTAAGCCACCCGTGAAGATGTGGGTGGTTAAGAAAACTTAACTCTCTTTTGCGGGGAAAGGTCTCTAGCCGGAAATCAAAGGCGTCTGATGCTTATGTTGGGGACCTTAAACATCTTGTGGGGCGCAAGATAAAATGCCCAAATGGACTCATTATGTATTTCGTCCTGGGATTCCTTGACACTCATCCTATGTATCCTAACCAAGATCTGAACTTCTATGTTCCACTTGTTCGTCAATTGTTTATGCTTCACAACTCTCTTGGTGAAGCCTATCCCCCAAACTGTATTGTAGGCTATGACACCTCAAGCTTCAGAATGGATTATGGATAGTGGTTGAACCAACCACATGACTGGTGATCGAAATCTTCTAATGGATTCAACTCTTCGGCCGTCTGATAAGAGTCATATCACATTTGCTGACACTGGTAAAAGTAAGGTATTGGGTCTTGGTAGAGTTGCAATCTCAAAGGATCAGCACATGGATAAAGTGATGCTTGTTGAATCCCTTGGTTTCAACTTAATGTCTGTATCAACACTATGTGATTTGAACATGATTGTGATATTTGGAAAATATCGTTGCCTTGTCCTTATGGAATCTAACAAATCTCTAGTCTTTGAAGGGTATTGAAAAGATGATATATATATGGTAGATTTCTCAGCAGGACCACAGCTTGCCATATGTCTTCTAGCAAAAGCTTCAGAGTGCTGGCTCTGGCAATGGAGGCTAGGACATGCGAGCATGAGGAACTTGTACACTCTCGCAAAGAAGAAGCATGTCGTGGGCATCAAAGGCGTCAAGTTCAAGAAAGACCATCTGTGTGGTGCCTGTGAAGCTGGGAAGATAACTAGGGCCAAGCATCCCTCGAAGACAATCATGATGACATCTCAACCCTTCGAGCTGCTTCACATGGACTTATTCGGCCCTACTCATTACTCTACTCTTACTACCATTGCTTGTCTCTATGGTTTCGTTATTGTTGATGATTACTCAAGATATACCTAGGTGCATATAATTCTCTATAAGACTGAAGTGCAGGATGTCTTCAGACGCTTCGCCAATCGTGCCATGATGAACTATGGTGTCAAGATCAAGCACATCACAAGTGACAACGACACAAAATTCAAGAACACCGGCCTCGACACTTACCTTGATACACTGGGCATCACTCATGAGTTTTCTGCTCCCTATACACCTCAGCAGAATGGCATCATGGAGCGCAAGAGCAGAACCCTCATCGAGATGGCTCGAATGATGCTAGATGAGTACAAGACTCCAAGGAAGTTCTTGCCTGAAGCCATTGACACTGCATGCCACAGCATCAATCGAGTTTATCTTCACAAGCTTCTAATGAAGACATCATATGAGTTGCTAACTGGTAAGAAACCAAATTTCTGTTACTTCAGAGTATTTTGTGCTAGGTGCTGGATCAAGGATCCACATCATACTTCAAAATTTGCACCGAAAGCACATGAAGGTTTTATGCTTGGTTACGGAAAGGATTCCCACTCCTACAGAGTATTCAACCTCTTTCAGTATAAAGTGGTTGAAACTGTGGATGTGCGGTTCGATGAGACTAACGGATCGCAAAGAGAGCACCTACCAAATGTGCTAGATGAAGTCCCTCCTAGTGAATCTATCAAGCTCATGGGTGCTGGAGAAATGATATCGTTCGAAGCTCAGGTTGAAGATGAACTCAGCATTGCACCAAATCAACCTGAAGACAATGCTCAGCCTGAAGTCAATGTTGAAGCTGAAGACAATGATTTGCAAGGGCATAATCTCCGTCCAGTACATCCCCATTTTGCAAATGAAGTACAGATTGAGAAGATAATTGACAGCATCAATGCACCTGGTCCACTCACTCGTTCAAGAGCAAAACAACTGGCAAATTTCTGTGGGCACTTTGCATTTGTCTCTATATCTAAACCCAAGAAAGTTGCTGAAGCCTTTATGGAACCTTAATGGATTCAAGCCATGCAAGAAGAGCTTCATCAGTTCGAGCTGAATAATGTCTGGGAACTAGTGAAGCGTCTTGATCCTCACAAGCATAATATCATTGGCACCAAATGGATCTATCACAACAAACAAGATGAACATGGTCAAGTTGTCAGAAACAAGGCTCGTCTGGTTGCTCAAGGTTACACTCAAATAGAAGGGATTGACTTCGATGAAACATTTGCTCATGTGGCAAGACTTGAAGCCATTCACATACTGCTTACATATGCCAACCATCACAACATCCTTCTGTACAAAATGGATGTGAAGAGTGCCTTTCTCAATGGCAAGATTGAAGAAGAAGTGTATGTTGCACAACCACCTGGCTTTGAAGATCCAAAACATCCTGATATGGTGTACAAGCTCAACAAGGCACTATATGGCATCAAACAAGCTCCTCACGCTTGGTATGACACACTCAAAGACTTCTTGAAGAGCAAAGGCTTCAAACCTAGTTCTCTAGATCCAACACTCTTCATGAAGTCATACGACGGTGAACTGTTTGTGTGCCAAATCTATGTGGATGACATTATCTTTGGCTGCACCGACAAGAGATACAGTGATGAATTTGGGCACATGATGCAAGAACAATATCAGATGTCCATGATGGGTGAGCTGAAGTTCTTCCTTGGTCTTCAAATCCTTCAGCAGAGAAATGGCATCTTCATATCACAAGAGAAATACCTCAAAGATTGCCTGGAGAAGTTTGGAATGCAAGACTGCAAAGGATACACGATGCCAATGCCAACCAAAAGTCATCTGGGTCCTGATGACAATGGTAAAGAGTTCGATCAAAAGGTATACCGCTCCATGATTGGTTCCTTACTTTACTTATGTGCATCTAGGCCAGATATCATTCTTAGCGTTTGCATGTGTGCCCGATTCCAAGCGGCACCAAAGGAGTCACATCACCTAGCTGTGAAGCAAATTCTTTGATATTTGGCTTACACCCGAACGATAGGATTATGGTATCCAAAGGGCTTAACGTTTGATCTGATTGGGTATTCTGATGCTGATTATGCTGGTGACAAGGTTGATCGCAAATCCACCTCTGGAACATGTCACTTTCTCGGTCGATCACTTGTCTGTTGGTCTTCAAAGAAGCAGAACTGTGTGTCACTCTCCACTGCTGAATCTGAATACATTGTTGCCGGATCATGTTGTGCTCGGCTTCTATGGATGAAACAAACTCTCAAGGACTACGGCATCAACACAAAGAATGTGCCACTCTTCTGTGACAATGAAAGCGCCATCAAGCTTTCCAAGAACCCAGTCCAGCACTCGAAGACAAAGCACATTCAGATCCATCATCACTTTCTCAGAGATCATGTCAACAAGGAAGACATTGATATCATTCACGTCAACACTGAAGAGCAATTGGAAAATATCTTCACTAAGCCCTTGGATGAGAAAAGGTTTTGCAAGTTGCGGTGTGAGCTAAATATCTTAGAATCCTCGAATGTCCTGTGAATGGACACACATCCTAACGCTTATGCATGATTGACGACTTAGATGTGCAACACACAAAGTAACGTCGGAGCGCCACGATAATTGTGCGTCGTGTCTGGGTCTAATACTTCCTATACGGTGGGTAACGCCACCACCAAATTCTTATTGAAGTGTTTCTCTTGGCGTTACATTTGCAAAGTCTTCGCATTTGGGTTGTCTTCAACATCGATTTGTCTTCATGATTTATCTTCACAATGTTGATTTGGGTCATATACATATATATACATTCGTGTTCTGTCCTATACAACATTCACTTATAACTATGTCTTCCCTCTTGAATCTTTTGATCTAAGTGAATGTGATCGGACCCTAACCTACTCTATGCTTCTTCCTCAACTCTATCTGTCCAAATCATATGCATTCTATTCAAACCTGTCGATTGTCTTGTCTGAGTCCTTGTCAGCAGAGGACAATCTGACAAACATTTAATCTGTTTTTAATGTTGCATCCTTATTGCCTGAAAATCGGAGAAGCCAGAACGACCACCCGACAATCCAGGTGTGTGTGGGAACATGGAACAACTCTCAATGAGTTGCATGCATGCCACGTGTCCTTCAGATGTGAACCGCCAGGGGCATCTGCGTAATTGCATTGCGCCGCCCTACTCTTCCTTATAAAATCTCACCCGCACAGTCATTATCTATTCTTCCACCTCGCCACCTCCACCAAACCCTAGCGCCTTTGCTAGCTCACGTCGTCGCCGGAGAAGAGGCGCTTAGCCGCCGCAACCTCTTCGTCACCGTCCTCTCGGAGTTTTTCTAGAGAAGGAGTTTCTCTCGAAAGAAGTGAGTGGGAGGAAAGTAGAACTTGATGAGGTAACTGTACCTGCTCCCTTATTGGAAAGTAGTTCATCGCAGAAACCGGTTTCTGTGACATCTATACCAATTAGTGAGGAAGTTAATGATGATGATCATGAAACTTCAGATCAAGTTGTTGCTGAACCTCGTAGGTCAACCAGAGTAAGATCCGCACCAGAGTGGTATGGTAATCCTGTTCAGGAAGTTATGTTACTGGACCATGACGAACCTACGAACTATGAATAAGCGATGGCGAGCCCAGATTCCGCAAAGTGGCTTGAGGCCATGAAATCTGAGATGGGATCCATGTATGAGAACAAAGTGTGGACTTTGGTTGACTTGCCCGATGATCAGCAAGCAATTGAGAATAAATGGATCTTCAAGAAGAATACTGACGCTGACGGTAATGTTACTGTCTACAAAGCTCGACTTGTCGCGAAAGGTTTTCAACAAGTTCAAGGGATTGACTATGATGAGACCTTCTCACCCGTAGAGATGCTTAAGTCTGTCCGAATCATGTTAGCAATTGCCACATTTTATGATTATTAAATTTGGCAAATGGATGTCAAAACTGCATTCCTGAATGGATTTCTGGAAGAAGAGTTGTATATGATGCAGCCAGAAGGTTTTATCGATCCAAAGGGAGCTACCAAAGTGTGCAAGCTCCAGTGATCCATTTATGGACTGGTGCAAACCTCTCGGAGTTGGAATAAACGCTTTGATAGTGCGATCAAGGAATTTGGTTTTGTACAGACTTTTGGAGAAGCCTGTATTTACAAGAAAGTCAGTGGGAGCTTTGTAGCATTTCTGATATTATATGTGGATGACATATTGCTGATTGGAAATGATATAGAATTTCTGGATAGCATAAAGGGATACTTGAATAAGAGTTTTTCAATGAAAGACCTCGGCGAAGCTGCTTACATATTGGGCATCAAGATCTATAGAGATAGATCAAGACGCTTAATTGGACTTTCACAAAGCACTTACCTTGGCAAAGTTTTGAACAAGTTCAAAATGGATCAAGCAAAGAAAGGGTTCTTGCCTGTGTTACAAGGTGTGAAGTTGAGTAAGACTCAATGCCCGACCACTACAGAAGATAGAGAGAAGATGAAAGATGTTCCCTATGCTTCAGCCATAGGCTCTATCATGTATGCAATGCTGTGTACCAAACCTGATGTGTGCTTTGCTATAAGTCTAGCAGTGAGGTACCAAAGTAATCCAGGAGTGGATCACTGGACAGCGGTCAAGAACATCCTGAAATGCCTGAAAAGGACTAAGGATATGTTTCTCATTTATGGAGGTGACAAAGAGCTCATTGTAAATGGTTACGTTGATGCAAGCTTTGACACTGATCCAGACAATTCTAAATCACAAACCAGATACGTGTTTACATTGAACGGTGGAGCTATCAGTTGGTGCAGTTCTAAACAAAGTGTCGTGGCGGGATCTACGTGTGAAGCAGAGTACATAGCTGCTTCGGAAGCAGCAAATGAAGAAGTCTGGATGAAGGAGTTCATATCTGATCTAGGTGTCATACCTAGTGCATCGGGTCCAATGAAAATCTTTTGTGACAATACTGGTGCAATTACCTTGGCGAAGGAATCCATATTTCACAAGAGAACTAAGCACATCAAGAGATGCTTCAATTCCATCCGGGATCTAGTCCAGGTGGGAGACATAGAAATTTGAAAGATACATACGGATCTGAATGTTGCAGACCCGTTGACTAAGCCTCTTCCACGAGCAAAACATGATCAGCACCAAGGCTCCATGGGTGTTAGAATCATTACTATGTAATCTAGATTATTGACTCTATTGCAAGTGGGAGATTGAAGGAAATATGCCCTAGAGGCAATAATAAAGTCATTATTTATTTCATTATATCATGATAAATGTTTATTATTCATGCTAGAATTGTATTAACCGGAAACATAATACATGTGTGAATACATAGACAAACAGATTGTCACTAGTATGCCTCTACTTGACTATCTCATTAATCAAAGATGGTTATGTTTCCTAACCATAGACATGAGTTGTCATTTGATTAACGGGATCACATCATTAGGAGAATGATGTGATTGACATGACCCATTCCGTTAGCTTAGCACATGATCGTTTAGTATGTTGCTATTGCTTTCTTCATGACTTATACATGTTCCTATGACTATGAGATTATGCAACTCCCGTTTACCGGAGGAACACTTTGTGTGCTACCAAACATCACAACGTAACTGGGTGATTATAAAGGAGCTCTACAAGTGTCTCCAAAGGTACTTGTTGGGTTGGCGTATTTCGAGATTAGGATTTGTCACTCCAATTGTCGGAGAGGTATCTCTGGGCCCTCTCGGTAATGCACATCACTTAAGCCTTGCAAGCATTGCAACTAATGAGTTAGTTGTGGGGTGATATATTACAGTACGAGTAAAGAGACTTGCCGGTAACGAGATTGAAACTAGGTAATGAGATACCGACGATCGAATCTCGGGCAAGTAACATACCGATGACAAAGGGAACAACGTATGTTGTTATGCGGTCTGACTGATAAAGATCTTCGTAGAATATGTGGGAGCCAATATGAGCATCCAGGTTCCGCTATTGGTTATTGACCGGAGACGTGTCTCGGTCATGTCTACATAGTTCTCGAACCGGTAGGGTCCGCACGCTTAACGTTACGACGATAGTTATATTATGAGTTTATATGTTTTGATGTACCAAAGGTTGTTCAGAGTCCCGGATGTGATCACGGACATGACGAGGAGTCTCGAAATGGTCGAGACATGAAGATTGATATATTGGAAGCCTATGTTTGGATATCGGAAATGTTCCGGCTGAAATCGGGATTTTACCGGAGTACCGGGAGGTTACCGGAACCCCCCGGGAACATAATGGGCCTTAGTGGGCCTAGGTGGAAGAGAGGAGATGCGGCTAGGGATGGGCCGC
>NC_041393.1:61004397-61011319 GCF_002162155.2 Triticum dicoccoides
TCTTCTCCTCCACTCCTCCCCCCTCCCAAGTCCTAATCCAACTTGGAAAAGGGGGGAGTCCTACTCCCGGTGGGAGTAGGACTCCTCCTGGCGCGCCCTCCCCTTGGCCGGCCACACCCCTCCCCCTTGCTCCTTTATATACGGGGGTAGGGGGCACCCCTAGACACACATGTTGATCAGTTGATCTCTCCCAACCATGTGCGGTGCCCCCCTCCACCATAGTCCACCTCGATAATACTGTAGCAGTGCTTAGGCGAAGCCCTGCGTCGGTAAAACATCAACATCGTCACCATGCCGTCGTGCTGACGAAACTCTCCCTCCACACTCGGCTGGATCGGAGTTCGAGGGACATCATCGGGCTGAACGTGTGCTGAACTCGGAGGTGTCGTATGTTTGGTACTTGATCGGTTGGATCGTGAAGACGTACGACTACATCAACCGCGTTGTGCTAACGCTTCCGCTTTCGTCTACGAGGGTACGTGGACAACACTCTCCCCTCTCGTTGCTATGCATCACCATGATCTTGCGTTTGCGTAGGAAATTTTTGAAATTACTACGTTCCCCAATAGTGGAATCCGAGCCTGGTTTTATGCGTAGATGTCATATGCACGAGTAGAACACAAGTGAGTTGTGCGTGATATAAGTCATTCTGCTTACTAGCATGTCATACTTTGGTTCGGCGGTATTGTTGGATGAAGCAGCCCTGACCGACATTACGCGTACGCTTACGCGAGACTGGTTTTACCGCCGTGCTTTGCATACAGGTGACTAGCGAGTGTCAGTTTCTCCAACTTTAGTTGAACCGAGTGTGGCTACGCCCGGTCCTTGGGAAGGTTAAAACAGCACCAACTTGACAAACTATCGTTGTGGTTTTGATGTGTAGGTAAGAAGGTTCTTGCTAAGCCCGTAGCAGCCACGTAAAATTTGCAACAACAAAGTAGAGGACGTCTAACTTGTTTTTGCAGGGCATGTTGTGATGTGATATGGTCAAGACGTGATGCTATATTTTATTGTATGAGATGATCATGTTTTGTAACCGAGTTATCGGCAACTGGCAGGAGCCATATGGTTGTCGCTTTATTGTATGCAATGCAATCGCCCTATAATGCTTTACTATCACTAAGCGGTAGCGATAGTCGTAGAAGCATAAGATTGGCGAGACAACAACGATGCTACGATGGAGATCAAGGTGTCGCGCCGGTGACGATGCTGATCATGACGGTGCTTCGGAGATGGAGATCACAAGCACAAGATGATGATGGCCATATCATATCACTTATATTGATTGCATGTGATGTTTATATTTTATGCATCTTATCTTGCTTTGATTGACGGTAGCATTATAAGATGATCCCTCACTAAATTATCAAAGTATAAGTGTTATCCCTGAGTATGCACCATTGCGAAAGTTCTTCGTGCTAAGACACCACATGATGATCGGGTGTGATAGGCTCTACGTTCAAATACAATGGGTGCAAAACAGTTGCACACGCGGAATACTCAGGTTAAACTTGACGAGCCTAGCATATAACAGATATGGCCTCGGAACACGGAGACCGAAAGGTCGAGCGTGAATCATATAGTAGATATGATCAACATAGTGATGTTCACTATTGAAACTACTCCATCTCACGTGATGATCGGACATGGTTTAGTTGATTTGGATCACGTGATCACTTAGAGGATTAGAGAGATGTCTATCTAAGTGGAAGTTCTTAAGTAATATGATTAAATTAAACTTAAATTTATCATGAACTTAGTACCTAATAGTATCTTGCTTGTCTATGTTGATTGTAGATAGATGGCCCGTGTTGTTGTTCCGTTGAATTTTAATGCGTTCCTTGAGAAAGCAAAGTTGAAAGATGATGGTAGCAATTACACGGACTGGGTCCGTAACTTGAGGATTATCCTCATTGCTGCACAGAAGAATTACGTCCTGGAAGCACCGCTGGGTGCCAGGCCTACTGCAGGAGCAACACCAGATGTTGTGAACGTCTGGTAGAGCAAAGCTGATGACTACTCAATAGTTTAGTGTGCCATGCTTTACGGCTTAGAACCGGGACTTCAACGATGTTTTGAACGTCATGGAGCATATGAGATGTTCCAGGAGTTTAAGTTAATATTTCAAGCAAATGCCCGGATTGAGAGATATGAAGTCTCCAATAAGTTCTACAGCTGCAAGATGGAGGAGAATAGTTCTGTCAATGAGCATATACTCAAGATGTCCGGGTATAATAATCACTTGATTCAACTGGGAGTTAATCTTCCGGATGATAGCGTCATTGACAGAATTCTCCAATCACTACCACCAAGCTACAAGAGCTTTGTGATGAACTATAACATGCAAGGATGGATAAGACGATTCCCGAGCTCTTCGCAATGCTAAAGGCTGCGGAGGTAGAAATCAAGAAGGAGCATCAAGTGTTGATGGTCAATAAGACCACCAGTTTCAAGAAAAAGGGAAAAGGGAAGAAGAAGGGGAACTTCAAGAAGAACAGCAAGCAAGTTGCTGCTTAGGAGAAAAAACCCAAGTCTGGACCTAAGCCTGAGACTGAGTGCTTCTACTGCAAGCTGACTGGTCACTGGAAGCGGAACTGCCCCAAGTATTTGGCGGATAAGAAGGATGGCAATGTGAACAAAGGTATATGTGATATACATGTTATTGATTTGTACCTTACTAATGCTCGCAGTAGCACCCGGGTATTTGATACTGGTTCTGTTGCTAATATTTGCAACTCAAAACAGGGGCTACGGATTAAGCAAAGTTTGGCTAAGGACGAGGTGACGATGCGCGTAGGAAATGGCTCCAAAGTCGATGTGATCGCGGTCGGCACGCTACCTCTACATCTACCTTCGGGATTAGTATTAGACCTAAATAATTGTTATTTGGTGCCAGCATTGAGCATGAACATTATATCTGGATCTTGTTTGATGCGAGACGGTTATTCATTTAAATCAGAGAATAATGGTTGTTCTATTTATATGAGTAATATCTTTTATGGTCATGCACCCTTGAAGAGTGGTCTATTTTTATTAAATCTCGATAGTAATGATACACATATTCATAATGTTGAAGCCAAAAGATGCAGAGTTGATAATGATAGTGCAACTTATTTGTGGCACTGCCGTTTAGGTCATATCGGTGTAAAGCACATGAAGAAACTCCATACTGATGTACTTTTGGAACCACTTGATTATGAATCACTTGGTACTTGCGAACCGTGGCTCATGGGCAAGATGACTAAAACGCCGTTCTCCAGAACTATGGGGAGAGCAACAGATTTGTTAGAAATCATACATACAGATGTATGTGGTCCGATGAATGTTGAGGCTCGTGGCAGATATCGTTATTTTCTCACCTTCACATATGATTTAAGCAGATATGGGTATATCTACTTAATGAAACATAAGTCTGAAACTTTTGAAAAGTTCAAAGAATTTCAGAGTGAAGTTGAAAATCATCGTAACAAGAAAATAAAGTTTCTACGATCTGATCGTGGAGGAGAATATTTGAGTTACGAGTTTGGTCTACATTTGAAACAATGCGGAATAGTTTCGCAACTCACGCCACCCGGAACACCACAGTGTAATGGTGTGTCCGAACATCGTAATCGTACTTTACTTGATATGGTGCAATCTATGATGTCTCTTACTGATTTACCACTATCGTTTTGGGGTTATGCTTTAGAGACGGCTGCATTCACGTTAAATAGGACACCATCAAAATCCATTGAGACGACGCCTTATGAAGGTTTGGCAAGAAACCAAAGTTGTCGTTTCTTAAAGTTTGGGGTTGCGATGCTTATGTGAAAAAGCTTCAACCTGATAAGCTCGAACCCAAATCGGAGAAATGTGTCTTCATAGGATACCCAAAGGAGACTGTTGGTACACCTTCTATCACAAATCCGAAGGCAAGACTTTTGTCGCTAAATTCGGAGTTTTTCTAGAGAAGGAGTTTCTCTCGAAAGAAGTGAGTGGGAGGAAAGTAGAACTTGATGAGGTAACTGTACCTGCTCCCTTATTGGAAAGTAGTTCATCGCAGAAACTGGTTTCTGTGACATCTACACCAATTAGTGAGGAAGTTAATGATGATGATCATGAAACTTCAGATCAAGTTGTTGCTGAACCTCGTAGGTCAACCAGAGTAAGATCCACACCAGAGTGGTACGGTAGTCCTGTTCAGGAAGTTATGTTACTGGACCATGATGAACCTACGAACTATGAAGAAGCGATGGTGAGCCCAGATTCCGCAAAGTGGCTTGAGGCCATGAAATCTAAGATGGGATCCATGTATGAGAACAAAGTGTGGACTTTGGTTGACTTGCCCGATGATCGGCAAGCAATTGAGAATAAATGGATCTTCAAGAAGAATACTGACGCTGACGGTAATGTTACTGTCTACAAAGCTCGACTTGTCGTGAAAGGTTTTCGACAAGTTCAAGGGATTGGCTACGATGAGACCTTCTCACCCGTAGTGATGCTTAAGTTTGTCCGAATCATGTAAGCAATTGCCGCATTTTATGATTATGAAATTTGGCAAATGGATGTCAAAACTGCATTCCTGAATGGATTTCTGGAAGAAGAGTTGTATATGATGCAACCGGAAGGTTTTATCGATCCAAAGGGAGCTAACAAAGTGTGCAAGCTCCAGTGATCCATTTATGGACTGGTGCAGCCTCTCGGAGTTGGAATAAACGCTTTGATAGTGTGATCAAAGCATTTGGTTTTGTACAGACTTTTGGAGAAGCCTGTATTTACAAGAAAGTCAGTGGGAGCTCTGTAGCATTTCTGATATTATATGTGGATGACATATTGCTAATTGGAAATGATATAGAATTTCTGGATAGCATAAAGGGATACTTGAATAAGAGTTTTTCAATGAAAGACCTCGGTGAAGCTGCTTACATGTTGGGCATCAAGATCTATAGAGATAGATCAAGACGCTTAATTGGACTTTCATAAATCACTTACCTTGACAAAGTTTTGAAGAAGTTCAAAATGGATCAAGCAAAGAAAGGGTTCTTGCCTGTGTTACAAGGTGTGAAGTTGAGTAAGACTCAATGCCCGACCACTATAGAAGATAGAGAGAAGATGAAAGATGTTCCCTATGCTTCAGCCATAGGCTCTATCATGTATGAAATTCTGTGTACCAGACCTGATGTGTGCCTTGCTATAAGTCTAACAGGGAGGTACCAAAGTAATGCAGAAGTGGATCACTGGACAGCGGTCAAGAACATCCTGAAACACCTAAAAAGGACTATGGATATGTTTCTCGTTTATGGAGGTGACAAAGAGCTCATCATAAATGGTTACGTTTATGCAAGCTTCGACACTGATCCGGACGATTCTAAATAACAAACCGGATACGTGTTTACATTGAACGGTGGAGCTATCAGTTGGTGCAGTTCTAAACAAAGCGTCGTGGCGGGATCTACGTGTGAAGCAGAGTACATAGCTACTTCGGACGCAGTAAATGAAGGAGTCTGGATGAAGGAGTTCATATCCGATCTAGGTGTCATACCTAGTGCATCGGGTCAAATGAAAATCTTTTGTTACAATACTGGTGCAATTGCCTTGGCGAAGGAATCCAGATTTCACAAGAGAACTAAGAACATCAAGAGACGCTTCAATTCCATCCGGGATCTAGTCTAGGTGGGAGACATAGAAATTTGCAAGATACATACGGATCTGAATGTGGCAGATCCGTTGACTAAGCCTCTTCCATGAGCAAAACATGATCAGCACCAAGGCTCCATGGGTGTTAGAATCATTACTGTGTAATCTAGATTATTGACTCTAGTGCAAGTGGGAGAGTGAAGGAAATATGCCCTAGAGGCAATAATAAAGTTATTGTTTATTTCCTTATATCATGATAAATGTTTATTATTCATGCTAGAATTGTATTAACCGAAAACATAATACATGTGTGAATACATAGACAAACAGATTGTCACTAGTACGCCTCTACGTGACTATCTCGTTAATCAAAGATGGTTATGTTTCCTAACCATAGACATGAGTTGTCATTTGATTAACGGGATCACATCATTAGGAGAATGATGTGATTGACATGACCCATTCCGTTAGCTTAGCACACGATCGTTTAGTATGTTGCTATTGCTTTCTTCATGACATATACATGTTCCTATGACTATGAGATTATGCAACTCCCATTTACCCGAGGAACACTTTGTGTGCTACCAAAATTCACAACGTAACTGGGTGATTATAAAGGAGCTCTATAGGTGTCTCCAAAGGTACTTGTTGGGTTGGCGTATTTCGAGATTAGGATTTGTCACTCCGATTGTCGGAGAGGTATCTCTAGGCCCTCTTGGTAATGCACATCACTTAAGCCTTGCAAGCATTGCAACTAATGAGTTAGTTGTGGGATGATGTATTATAGTACGAGTAAAGAGACTTGCCGGTAACGAGATTGAACTAGGTATTGAGATACCGACGATCAAATCTCGGGCAAGTAACATACCGATGACAAATGGAACAACATATATTGTTTTGCGGTCTGACGAATAAAGATATTCGTATAATATGTGGGAGCCAATATGAGCATCCAGGTTCCATTGGTTATTGACCAGAGACGTGTCTCTGTCATGTCTACATAGTTCTCGAACCCGTAGGGTCCGCACGCTTAACGTTACAATGACAGTTATATTATGAGTTTATATGTTTTGATGTACCGAAGGTTGTTCGGAGTCCCGGATGTGATCACGGACATGATGAGGAGTCTCGAAATGGTCGATACATGAAGATTGATATATTGGAAGCCTATGTTTGGACATCGGAAGTGTTCCGGGTGAAATCAGGATTTTACCGGAGTACCGGGAGGTTACCGGAACCCCCCGGAACATAATGTGCCTTAGTGGGCCTAGGTGGAAGAGAGGAGAGGCAGCTAGGGCTGGGCCGT
>NC_041393.1:61011594-61035141 GCF_002162155.2 Triticum dicoccoides
CCTTGCTCCTTTATATACGGGGGTAGGGGGCACCCCTAGACACACATGTTAATCAGTTGATCTCTCCCAACCGTGTGTGGTGCCCCCCCCTCCACCATAGTCCACCTCGATAATACTTTAGCGGTGCTTAGGCGAGGCCCTGCGTCGGTAGAACATCAACATCGTCACCACACCATCATGCTGATGAAAATCTCCCTCAACACTCGGCTGGATCGGAGTTCGAGGGACGTCATCGGGCTGAACGTGTGCTGAACTCGGAGGTGTCGTACGATCGGTACTTGATCGGTTGGATCGTGAAGACATATGACTACATCAACCACGTTGTGCTAACCCTTCCGCTTTCGGTCTACGAGGGTATGTGGACAACACTCTCCCCTCTCGTTGCTATGCATCACCATGATCTTGCGTGTGCGTAGGAAATTTTCGAAATTACTACGTTCCCCAACATCAAATTCAACCACTTTTTTCCAAAAGTGGTTTCTAAGCTTCGAAATCTAGAGTTGTCCTCTTCTGCATCTCATACCATGCTTAGTATGTTCACTTATGCTTCATAACTAGTTAGATTCCTCACTTGTACTTATTCATGAATTCGTACAAATCTGGAACCGACTCTCTCCAGGTAAGTGAATGTGTTCGCATTATGAGGTTAATGTCTTCAAAACTGATTTATCTTCAAAATCTCCTAAGAATGCATATGACCTCTTCCCCTTCCCTAGCATCTCTAATGTTGTCACAGGTACATGTCCGTGGGAGAATCCCTTGGTTCTCATAGTTTGCATTCATTTGCAGAATACTTATAGCATCGCATTGAATCTCCTGAAGCCAGTTCTTGTCTGAAGCCAATCAGACGGAAGCCACTCTATGTGTTGAAGCCAATCAGCTTAAATATTATGGCTTCTGAAAAATCTGCTCGGAAGGGTGGTAGGCAACACCGAGGTAATACAGCTCTTGATCTGCCTCCTGCCTTGTATGACCAATACAAGTCTGACCCTAATGAAAACTACAACCAGTGCAAGAACCGGATTCAGTGGGTCCGAAGATATTGGGCTGAGGAGTGGTTCAAGTACAAATTCGTCACACCTGAATATGCTGAGAAGAACGCCATCAAGCATCCATGGGGAGATTGTCTATATTGCGGCCTAGTGCCAAAGAACAAGGCTGAAGCTATTGCGCAGAAATTCTATCCTTGCATGGTCAGAGGACCGCAGCCAGAAAATGCCAACCCATCCTCCTTATTATGGTGTCATGACGACAATCTCTTCAAGCAGAACTTTCAGTTTGCCAAAGATTCTGCTGCCCAGAATGCTAAAGACTATGGCCTCAACTTCAACCCTGGCCCCTATGCTCCCAGATCTGATGGGACACGTGAAGCCAATGAGAACAGAATTGGCCCCTTTCCCAATTTTGATGGGATTCTATCTCACATTGCTGCGCAGAGAGCAACAGTGGAGCACTCTGATGGTGATGTTGACATTGAAGTTGCTCCCTCACCACCCAAAGAAAAGAAGAAGAAGAAGACAAAAGCTTCTAAGCAGTCTTCTTCACCAAAAGCTTCAGCAAGGAAGCCACTAAGACTTGCACCACCTGAATCCAGTGTGCAATCAGAGGACTTATCTCATGTGTCCAAGAGGAAACAGAAGCCACTGCCCGAGAAGGCCACAGGACAACCACTGACACCATTCGCTGTGCTTCGCAACGAAGATGAAGCCATTGATCTTTCCAGTGATGAAGATCTTGCTGATGATGCTCTGGAAATGCTTATCAAGAGCAAGCAAGAAGCTGAAATCTTCAATGATATGCCGCTCTTTAACGTTGATATTCTCAATAACTTCATCAATGAGTGGTTTGACAACCAAGAAATCTATATTGATGATCTTCAGCTCCCAGTGGACATAATCGTCACTTTCCATGCAGCCATTGCTGGTGAACTGGCCTTGGCTTAGAAGATTGTTGAGCTGAAGAACAAGATTGACTATGAGAAGGCTCACTTCAAGAAGCATATGGACAGGCTCAGTGTGGCTGATGTTCAAATCTTCAAGAAGATGTTGCATGACCTCAAGGAGGAATTTCACAAGAAACGTAACGAAGCTAAAGGCTCGAGGCAGTGCATGAAGTATTTGGCTGAGAAATGTGTTCAAGCTCATAATGAAGCAGAGAAGTGAAAAGCTCTTGGGCGGCCTGGCATTGACCCCAGGATGGCTGCCAAGAGGAAGAAGTCTACTGAGTCCCACACTGCACCAAGGCGGGATGAACCTCGCATTGTCTTCCCGGCCAGTATGACAGGCTCGAAGCCTAAGGTCCCCTCAGCAGCTTCTGAACTGAAGAAGACAAGAGCAGCTGAAGCTGAAGCCAAGAAGCGCAAGCACAAGGACGCATCTGACGATGCTCCTTCTAAGAAGAAGCTGAAGACTAAGGAAACGAAGTCTTCAAAGAAAGAGCATGTTGCAGCCTCTTAGCCACTCTTTGTTGAACCCATCTCTGTTGCTCCCCCTGCTGCCTCAAACCAAGAGCGTCGAGTTGTACTCCACCAACCAGCTTCAACTGAGGCTCACGAAGAAGAGCAAGTTCCAGTTGTTGACCCCAACGCAGCTGAAGACATTGGTCATGAAGACAATGTTGTTGATGATGAAGTCCTTCCTCAGTTAGAGCATCAGTTGGTATCATCGCCTACTCGAACGAGTTGCGAATACATCAGCATTGGTCGTCCATTGACACCAATTGCTCAGGATGATTCATGGGCCGATCGCCCGCAAGAAGAAACCCCAGTTCGAGATGCAACACCCCGTACTCCACCTATGCAAGTCACCAGCCCAATTGTCAATGATGACAACTACATGGAAACCACACCATCACCAAAGGCTTCTGTCGACGTTCTGGGAACGGGGGTACCCAGACTTGCCTGCCTGCGGCCTGCGGCGTGGCTCCAGGAGTGGCCCAGTACGGCCCATCTTCATCCACACATGCTCAAGACCCTCGCGAGGGGCCAAGCCTCGCGGGGCGGGCGACAAGAGGCTTCCTCGGGCACGGCCTCGTCAGGCTGGCTCACGAGGAGGCGGGGAGATCAAGGCGGGGTACCTCGCGAGGTGCTCATGATGCAAGCCATGACGACCAAGGCCAGGCAGGCGCCAGGCGGGCGCCGGCCTGCGCAGAGTCCTTGTTTCCTCTTTGGTGCAAAGGGAGCAAGCGCAGGCAAGAGTATTAAGCAAAGGCAACCGTTTCGGTGCAACAAGACCAAGACCGGCAGGATGGCAGGATGGTGGTCATCGTGGAGCCCAAGCCGGCGTCATCGTCAGGGCCTTTGGTAGGCAAGGACCAACTTTAGTCAGGATAAGTGTACTACATGTTACCCTTCAAAATGGCCAATTGTTGGCGTCCTTTCCGCTCAATATTTGGGAAGAGGCCCAGGGCCTCCGCCTATAAATAGGACTAGCCACCCCCGGGGTAGAGGCATCTGGAGATTAACCACAGAGAAGAACCTTAGCCAACACCACCATAAGAACTCCTCCCCTCGCGAGGCAGTTCTTCCTTGTATTGTTCATCATCACCGCCAGAGGCAATCCACCACACCACACACTGGAGTAGGGTATTACACCACAATGGTGGCCTGAACCAGTATAAATCTCGTGTCCTCTGTGTTGTTCTTCGTGTAGTTTAGGTCCTTGCAAGGCGACGAGACATGGGTAGGCAGGGGGTGTGATCTCCGCATGCACCCTAGAGTTCGAACCTTGAGGGTCTGCCGGAACCCGAAATCTGACATTTGGCGCGCCAGGTAGGGGTGCACCGGAATCCGCCTTCCGTCGCCTCGTGTTTCGCCGCCCGTCGCATCCATGTCAGTCGCTCATCGAGCCCGCGCCGAGCGCCGGGCCGCTCTCGCCACTCAAGTCGCCCAGACGGCCCCCGTCGGCGGGTGCCGCCGCCGCTCCCCGTCGCCGGTCGTCAACGCCGCCACTGGCCCGGCGGGGAACGAGCAGCAGGCGTCATCCCTGCATCCTTCGGTGCGGCGAGAAGGCCACACCGCCACCCCGTCGCTATCCCCAGCCGGTTCCTCGTCCCACGCCCGTCGCGCCCTTCGGACGCGCACGCCGTGCTACTCCTGGCGCGGGAGCTCCTGCACTACCGTCCCGTCGACGACCTCTACGACGAGTGGCTCGCCCGCATTACCGAGATCGTCAGCGCCGCTGGGGGCTCCCCTGCGTCATCCCTCTCGCTGCACCGCGCCCAGCCCGGCGCAGGCGACGAGGCTCTGGGAGCGCCTCAGCTGCCTCCCCCTCAAGAAGGCGCCTTGGCCCCAAGGCGCGTGGCCCCTGGGCGGAACCCACTCTGTCCGGTGCTAGCACAGCAAGAGAAGAACTGCCAAGAGATCCCTCGCCCCCAAGAAGCTGCCCGTGTGCTACCCGCACTGGCCCGACACGGGCGCGCTCCCGCTCCAGCGCATCAAGACCCCACGCTGCACCTGGAGGCAGCGCACAAGGACTTCCAAGATCAAGCTCTCCATCACTCAAGGCCTCCCGGGGCCACCGCAGGCTGCCGCGCCTTCACCGCCGAGCTGCGCAGCGTGGCCTGGCGGGGCAAGTTCAAGCCAGACCTGCCCCCACGCTATGATGGCACGGCTGACCCTGCGGAGTTCCTCCAGCTCTATGAGCTGGGCATCGAAGCCGCCAACGGGGACGAGAAGGTCATGGCAAACTGGTTCCCCATGGCACTCAAGGATGACGCCCGCACCTGGCTCCTGGCACGATATCCTCCTGGGATGAGATGCACACCCGATTCATTGCCAACTTCCAAGGCACCCGCGACCGGCCCCCGGCCATGAGCGACTTGCGCCGCATCAGGCAGCAGCTGGGAGAGACCCTGCAGAAGTTCATCCAGCGCTTCAATAGCACTCACCTTAAGATCCCCAAGGTGTCCGAGGAGGCCATCATCTCGGCCTTCTCTGACGGCGTGCGTGATGTCAAGATGAAGGAGGAGCTCGCGATTCATGAGGACTTGTGCATCTCCCTGGAGCTGTTCAATCTGGCGACCAAGTGCGCTAGGGCTGAGGAAGGGTGCCTTTCCCTCCTTGAGCTGCCAGCTACCGACCCAGAAGAGAAGAAGCCCAAGGCCAAGGACGTGAAGCGCAAGGGGGTTGCCGTGCTTGCAGCAGAGACGGACACCAAGCGAGGCAGGGATCAGCGTGAGTCGTCCAAGGGCAGCCGGTACTGCGTGTACCATGACCTCCACACCCACAACACCAACGAATGCCAAGAGCTCAGAGCCGTGCCAGACGTGCATGCCGGCCGACGCCCCGAGCGCAGTGACCGGGGCTATGGCCGAGGAGGAGGAATAGGTGGAGGACGGTGGGAAGACCGTGGCCCTCGCCAAGGATGGCGCGACCGACCTCGCGAGGATCGCTGGCAGGACCAGCCTCGTGAGGGAGGTTGGAGGGACCCACCTCGCGAGGGAGGTTGGAGGGATCAGCCTCACGAGGACCGCCCACAAGGCAACGCAGGCCTCCCTCCTCTGCCACCACAGCCGAGGAGGAATGAAGACCATCATCAGGACGAGGGGGCTGGAGGCTTCCAGGAGCCGCGTGCCATCACCTGCATCTTGGGAGGCGCTCAAGCCTCGGCCTCTCAGCGCATCTTCAAGCAGTTTGCCTGCGAAGTGAATGCAGTCCTCCCCAAGCTTGAGGCCACATGCCCTCTCAGGTGGTCAGCATGCGCTATCACATTCAGCTCAGCGGATCAGCTCAAGTGCGCCGCCACAGCCGGAGTCCTCCCGATGCTTTGTTCCCCAATCATCAGCAATGTGCAAGTCACCAGGACCCTCATTGATGGCGGAGCAGGGCTCAATGTCCTGTCCGTCGAGACATTCAACAATCTCCAAGTGCCCTACAATCAGCTGCAGCCGACCAAGCCTTTCTCAGGAGTCACTGATGGTTCCACAGTCCCGATAGGGCAGGTCCGCCTTCCTGTCACCTTCGGGAAGCACGACAACTACCGCACCGAGCTCATTGACTTCGACGTCGCTCACATCCGCCTGTCGTACAATGCCATCCTCGGGTACCCCGCCCTGGCCAAGTTCATGGTCATGATCCATCACGGCTACAATGTCCTCAAGATGCCAGGAAGCGGTGAAGTCATCACCGTGCCTTGCGAAGAGAGAGACGATGTGTGTTCTCTAGAGCGTGCTTTCCAAGCCGCGTCAATTGAAGACCCGGATCACAGAAGCGGGAGGCTTCCCGAGGCTGCTCCTAAGAAGAAGAAGACATTGCCTGGCCCGATCCCTCGGGAGGGAGGCCCCTTAGGGTCCGCGCCTGTTCAGGGGGCGCCTCCTTCTATCGCATAGGAAGGCGCGCCAGGCGCCCTCCTCGAGCAAGGCTCGGGGGCTCTCTCCTGGAGGGCCATCGACTTTGCTAGGATCACGAGGGAGGCGCTCGGGCACCACTTGGAGGCATGCTTAAAAGCATGTTTCCCTCAAGAAGCAACAAGACAAGGAGGGCCAAACCCTCAGGAGTTCATCAGCGAGATCGTTCAAGAGCTGCAGGAGTCAAGAGTCATGAGTGGCAGCCCCCGCTTACCCGCTGTAGCTCCCCATCCAGGCGAGGATGGCGGGCTGCGCGTGTGCATCGACATACCAGGACTCAACCAAGCCGCCTCTCAGGAGCGCCTCTGGCCCTCACGCGTGGGACGCTGTGAAGGTCCACCCCACAGCTATGTTCGCATGCCTTACGACCTGCCGAATGCAGTTGTCATGCGTCAGCGCCTCATGAGGAGCATCCTGGAGGCTCAAGCGGCCAGTCATTCCGCAGTCCTGGCAAAGGTGGAGATGGTCCGCGAGGAGCCACCAGTACCTCCGGAGCCTCCCGAGGCCCCGAGGCCTGGGGGCTCGTGAACATCGGCTCCCGCAGCGCACGTCGTCCGCTACTTTAGTATCCCTTCATCTTCAACATTATCAGGTGACATCCTTCGAGTTTCATTTTCAGCTGGGAGCACCCCCCCCCCCCAGGGCTACATCATTCCCAGGCCATGTGGGTCCGTCCCTGCGGCATGTATCCCTTTGATTCATGTTTTACCTTACTTTATTGAGGGCGCCCCTCGGGCTGCATCGTCCCCAAGTCGCTCAGGCCCAACCCAGTGATGTTCGCCTTTTTTCTGTGCCTATCTAAATGGATTTGCCCCTTCATGATTAACGTGCTTGACTTAATCGCCCGTTTGATTGACACCAACTGATGGAGCTGCTCCCTAACGGCACGACGCTTGCGCATGGGTCCGTCCCTACAACATCGACAAACCTGATTGGCTGAGCTCTGGCCGCGGCAGCCCCGCAAGGCGCCACCTCACCAAACCTTCAGTGCCCTCGTCACCCTTCCAGAGCAACCAGCAGCTGACTGGCAATTGTGACGGCAAACTCTCATTTTTCTTGTGATGAGCTCGCAGGATCTCTTTAAGGAGCAGCGTCAGGTGGGGCCTTCACAGCGTCTCCTTCACTCTCGTCCGTGCAAACCGCTTGCACGTTAAAGGGGGGGTACCTGAGCATCGCGACTCATGGACTCTTACTGGCTCTCCAGCCCTCACCTCCTGGCCTTGTCCACGGCATCGCGACCTGGCATACTAGCGATGGCTGAGCTCGCTCGAGGGCCGGGACCTGAGGACGTAGAGCATGAAGGGGAGTAAAGGCGAGAGGGAAGAGGCACGTGGGGACCTCGACATGCAACTCCGTAGCTGCCGATTCGTGGGCCTGGTGCCGCGCCAAGGAGTGGCTTCTGACTCCTGAGATAAGTCATCCTCCGGAAACACTAGCTATCGCAGCACCAACCTCGCACCTAATGCAGTCCCGTTTTGGCAACGTCGTGCTCCTTTCTCACCGAACGATGGCTGCTTGAGCGCTAAAGGGGACCTCCTGAGCATCGCGACTCAGGGGTTCCTACTGGACCCCGGGCCGCTCACCTCCTGGCCTTGACCACGGCATTGCGACCTGGCATACAAGCGACGGCTGAAGCCGCCTTGGGACCGGGACCTGTCAGCGCAGAGCGTCAAGTCCTCGCGAGGTTCGAAAGGAGGAACTAAGCTAAGACGGAACGAGCATCCCTCACCACTTCACGATAAGGATCATATTAACAAATGGCACAACAAGCACCTTACAAACCCACGCGGGGTGTGTTCTTCAATTCCTCGCAGGGAACAAAAGGAGCAAATCCTAAAGAGTGCTAACTGCGCGCGCCCCCGCAAGAGACGCCATCATAAACATTGGGCCGTCAGCCACCGGCGCCAACCCCATACAGATCAGCGGCGACCTGACGAGCCCGCCCTACTCCGAGAGCGACGCAAGCTCGGGGGCTCATAGCTGTCGTCGCTCATCTCCGGAGTCGCGAAGAGCTCGGCGGAGTCGCTGGATCCTCCGACGCCTCTGCTGCCTAAGGAGCTGCAGGGGAAGCGATCGGCGAGCCTAGTCCTCGCCACGGTAGGGCCCCGGCCGCCTCTCTCAAGGCAGCACTCCAACCGGCATCCCTCCACGTCGAAGACCTTGAAGAACATCAGGGAGACGATGTCGTACTCGAGGTGGATTACGAGGGCGCCACCCGTCCTGCCGACCCGGGCGATCTCGCCCCAGCCACGGGTCAGGTAGACCCTGCCCGGCGCGATGACCTCGACCTCCGCTTCGGTCGCAGGGGTACTGCAGTTAGCATGCTACAGCCAAAGCTCGATAGGCCCCCTCGGCGGGATCTCAATGGCGAAGGAAGGAGGGAGGCGAATCCAAGACCGAGGAGGCATGGCGGCGTGAAGCACGAGCTCACGAGAAGAGCCCTCGGCGTGAACTCCAGGAGGAACGACGCGCACTACCGTGATCCGCCGCCGGCGACGGTGCCTCTGGCGGTGCCGCTCGGCGCCTGCGCCTTCAGGACCCTCGATCCGGGCGTACAGGGGCAATGGGAATCCAGGCGCCGGCCGATCGAACCATGGCCTCGACACCTCCTGCCAAGCACCCCCTTCCCCGCGGCAAGAGACGAGCCTTTTCTTCAGAGGAAGCGGGACGGGACCCTCTCGGGGGGCCTTCCCCTTCTCTTCGGCAGAAAACCGACGGATCGGTGCCATTGGCGCAGGAAGGAGTGAGGACAAAGAGAAGAGGAGTGGCAAGAAGGGGTGGAGTGGAAGGGCTTGCGCCATTCCGTACATATAGCCGAGGGAGGCCAACCATCGGCCTCCATGATCGCAGGTAATCATGACCCGTTTTGCATGCAGGGACTTGTCAATTCGTGCAGTTGCCCAGGCGTCGTGGGGGAGCCAGGACACCCACGTCCAATCAACCGCCACGCGGCGCCCAAGGCCGCAGGCTATTGGGGCCCGCGGCGCTTCACACTTGCCCCTTCGCTTCTCTGCTAAGCCAAGTCCGGGCGCGCCTTGGGCCCGGGGGCTACTGTCGTCGTTCTGGGAACGGGGGTACTCAGACTTGCCTACCTGTGGCCCGCGGCGTGGCTCCAGGAGTGGCCCAGTACGGCCCATCTTCATCCACACATGCTCAAGACCCTCGCGAGGGGCCAAGCCTCGCGGGGCGGGCGACAGGAGGCTTCCTCGGGCACGGCCTCGTCAGGCTGGCTCACGAGGAGGCGGAGAGATCAAGGCGGGGTACCTCACGAGGTGCTCATGATGGAAGCCATGATGACCAAGGCCAGGCGGGCGCCAGGCGGGTGTCGGCCTGCGCAGAGTCCTTGTTTCCTCTTTGGTGCAAAGGGAGCAAGCGCAGGCGAGAGTACAAGAAAAGGCAACCGTTTCGGTGCAACAAGACCAAGACCGGCAGGACGGCAGGATGGTGGTCATCGTGGAGCCCAAACCAGCGTCATCGTCAGGACCTTTGGCAGGCGAGGACCAACTTTAGTCAGGATAAGTGTACTAGATGTTCCCGGCCAATTGTTGGTGCCCTTCCCGCTCAATATTTGGGAAGAGGCCCAGGGCCTCCGCCTATAAATAGGACTAGCCACCCCCGGGGTAGAGGCATCTGGAGATCAACCAGAGAGAAGAACCTTAGCCAACACCACCATAAGAACTCCTCCCCTCGTGAGGCAGTTCTTCCTTGTATTGTTCATCATCACCCCCAGAGGCAATCCACCACACCACACACTGTAGTAGGGTATTACACCACAATGGTGGCCTGAACTAGTATAAATCTCGTGTCCTCTGTGTTGTTCTTCATGTAGTTTAGATCCTTGCGAGGCGACGAGACATGGGTAGGAAGGGGGTGTGATCTCCGCGTGCACCCCAGAGTTCGAACCTTGAGGGTCTGCCGGAACCCGAAATCCGACAGCTTTGCCCGTGTTTCAACGGCTTCGTAAAGGCCTTAGGCCATTGGTCTCCATGTCTACCATCCCAGAAGAAGATTCACACCAATCTAGCTACAGTGGCATGTCAAGTGTTCCCTGAAGAGCATCCTTCTGCGACGGTTACTGAGTCTGAAGCCAAAGTTGCTGAAGACATTTCGGTTGCATCAGCCGATGAAGAAACAAGAAGAGAAAAGAGAGTTGCTACACCCCCTGTCCCAGATCAAGTCATTCTCGAGGAGAATGTGATATTGCAAGACCCTCCAGTCGTTGACCATATGGAGGTTGAGAATGTTGAGGCTACCACAAACACTCCTGAAGCCAATGACCATGTCCTGGCTGACGATCATGTGGAGCCTGAAGCCCATGCTATGCCTGAAGCCAATGAGAATCCTGACGCTTCTGCCATGCCGGTTCCCACTGACAGCGTTGTTCCTCCCCCAAGGCCTCACACAATGAAGTTGGCTTACAACCGAGATATGGAGTTGGTCACTGTTCGCTAGCCTGTCCTGGTACCACCCACTAGTCCCAGACCACAATATGACTATCATGTGCAGTAGCGACCACCAGTGCAGAAGCCTAAGCCAAGATTGCCAAGACTTCCAGGTCCTACTACATCTCCTGGATCTTTCAGTGTTAGTAGCTTCAGAGCACACAACACCTTCTTTGGCAGTGATAAGAATCCTTAATCGAAGCCAAGGATCTCATCAGATTGCTTCTGGAGCCACCAACAACGTAGCTACTACTGTTTTATTCTCTACCACCAAGAGCGAATTTTCCCTCACATGCGCCTTGACTGTGAAGCCATGGCTGGACTCCCTTGCCTTGAGGAAGTTATGGATTGCTTTCATGATGTTGGTCTCCTGGAGTTCGTCACCGCCAAAGAACACTAGAATGAAGAGCTTCTGCTGCAGTTCTATTCTACTCTTCACGTACGTGGATACAATAGGGATCCGGAGACATGGACCCTTGAGTGGATGACGGGTGATATACACCATGAAGCCAAAGCTGAGGACATCATTGAGCTTACCTCCCTGCCCACTCCAGGTGATTGGTATGAGCCTGGTTGTCAGCGCCACACTGAAGCACTGCAGAGCATTCTTCAGCGGCCTAAACCCAATATGAGTCAGATGCTCGGCATGATGAAGCCATTGCCTTGTGATGCGGAATATCCAAAGGAATTCTTTGTCTAGGACCTTGAGTACTTGCCTCGCATAGTGTATCATATCCTGCGGCGTACTCTCTGGCCAATCAAGGGATATTCTTCTGCGGCCAAACTTGAAGGCGCCATGAAGACTTTGGTTTTCTATATTGTCCATGGCATCAAGTTCAACTCCCAGGATTTCTTCATTCGACAACTTGTTACATCCGGGATTGATCTCTTTGACTTGAAGTTTTACGCTCCATGGGTGATGCGCCTAATCAAGCTTCATTCAACTGTCAACTATCAGCCTTCTGCGCGTCACCATCTGGTTTTCTTGCCTGGGTTTGACCTGTCTGTTGAAGCCATCTACCCTAAGCCTGCCAAGGAGCCAATATATCTTCACAATGCTAATCACCAAAGCTTCACGCAGCCAATTGAAGGAGTCCATGTTCCGAATGCTGCTGTTCGTACTTATCCGCTTGCTGGCAATGTGCGTATGCCTCACCATGCTAACACTGAAGCCAATGCTAGTACAGTCGCTCAACGGCCTCGGAAGCGCTCTCGAGTCCTCAATGATCGAGAACTGCTTGTGGCCTTACATCAGAAGAAAGACAAGCACCATGACTGGCTTAAGCGTCAAATGCATAGTATCTTGGTGGATGTCAATCGCATTCGCAATTTGGCTACCAAGAACTCCTTTGTTGCCCATGAGAATTCTAGGCGGTCCTGATAGAGCCTCACTCTGCTATGTTCTGAAGATGATCTTCAAGCAGATGGCTTCACCGAAAGATTCAAATTTGATTCCAGACCTCCTCCTAATGCAAGCTGGCGCCGTACTCCCTCTCTTGAAGACTCTGAGTATTCATCTTCGGTTGCAACTATTGTTGCCAATGTCTTCGATGAAGAATACGACGCCACCTCACCAACCACGTATGCGCTGCACATTGACTCTGCACCGGGCCCCTCTGCACCACCAAACTCCAGAAACGACCCTGCTCCTCCATCTGCTCCTTCTGGGAACGAGTAGATGCTCTATGTCTTCAAACCTTTTTGGCCATTACTGACAAAAGGGGGAGAAGCATATGAGTTGATAGTCTTTAAGCGGGTCCTTATGGGTGGCTGCATTGTTTTTGCTAAGTCTTACAACTCTCGTCTTTTGATACATTTGGTTCTCTGAGTTGTAACACTTAAACTTGATGGTCGGCTGCTACTTTATCGGCTATTCTGTGATGCGATGATAAATCCCGCATGAAGTCATTCTGCAGATGTCCATTTTTCATTATGCATATCATTATCTTTGTTACTTGCTTATATGCATAATGCATTGTCTTCACATATTGATGATGGCCTCCACAAAGCAAAACCTTCCATGTGCATTTGCATTCAAACGCAAGTCATCTGTATGCACATCTTCAGGGGGAGCCTCGTCTTATGTATGAAGACAATACTCATTACACTAAACTTTCACATACTTTTATCCCCGTTGAAAACTTCAACCAGTTTGTCATCAATCGCCAAAAAGGGGGAGATTGTAAGTGCTTCTAGTGCCACCCCTAGTTGGTTTTGGAGTATTGACGACAAACTTGGTTGAGGGACTAATGTGTTTGTGAGAATTGTAGGATAACACAGGTAGTAGTCCCATATTGATTCAGTTTACCTACCAGAGATGACCCTAAAAATGTGTGAAGACATTGAAGACAATGGTGGTCTATGAAGACATTCACATTGAAGACTATGACATGAGAAGACATTACGTGAAGACTATGGAGTGCGAAGACATAGTTGTTTTGTATTTTCCTTTTCTTCTTTGTTGAGTCATAGGAACCACCGTACTGTTAAGTGGGGTCCAAGTGAACAAAATCAGAGTGACTGATGTGATGCTCAACCAAAATCTAAGTCCTCGAGCAAAGACAATGAGAGCAAATCTTATCCAAAGCTGGACGAGTCAGCTTGGCTTGTAGCCCAAGCTAAGCTACCGCGTGTGTTTGAAATCTGACCGTTGGACACGTGTCAGTTCCTTAGTGACCTAGGGTCATTTCGTACAAATCAGGTCAGGTTGCCTCCTGGCTATAAATATCCCACCCCCTACACCATAAATTGGTGGCTGCTCAGAGTTTGTGCACCACTTTTGTCGTTTGAGAGCAACCCACCTCCGAAGCCTTTGAGAGAGAATCCTTGTGAGGACAAAGCCCAAAACACCCAGAGCCAAAGAGTGTTAGGCATCACTGAAGTCTTTCTGTCCGCATGATCTGAAGACTTATTACACTTGAGGATTGTGAATCCTCCAGCCAGTTAGGCGTCGCGTCCTGAGCATCCAAGATTCATTGTGGATTGCCAGTGAACAAAGTCTGTGAAGGTTTGGACGTATCCCTTGAAGACTTACTAGAGTGATTGGGCGAGGACTAAGTGGTCTTAGCTCAAGGGGAATAAGGTGAAGACACGGTCTTCTGAGTTAAATCTCAGCCTCCTCAACCAGACGTACAGTTGTCACAGCAACTGGAACTGGTCCAACAAACCCCTTGTCCTCTCCGAGCAACTGGTTCCATCCTACCTCTCTCACCTTACTTATAATTTGTCTTCGTGAAGTCTTTGCTTACTTGCCTGATCTGTTTGACTTCATTGTGTGAAGACTATTGTCTATTTGGCTTCATACCATCTTCCATCCTGATCCAATCTACCTAGCTGCTTATAGTCTTCGTGCTTTCACATCATTGCTTACTTGACTATGGCTTGTCTAGTGTAGTCTACCTTCTGCTGCATATCAATAGGGTCATTTCTATCGTTTGTCTTCGAAACACCCATGTTTTTAAGACTTTCATAAAAATCACCTATTCACCCCCCCCCCCTCTATTCAGATACTAGCACTTTCAGGGACTTTCGCCGGTTGGTTGCAGACACGTCTCATGCATGACAACGCTGTTGAAGATGAGTTGTACTTGTTGTCCAAGTTACCATCTTTGAATATATTGACTTTCAAAGGGTACGAGATAAATGGGAATACATTTACATGATCGCCCAAGATAGAAAGAGCACCAACCAAAACAGTGGTGTCCGCTTTGATGCAGCAAACACCAATAGCCCAAAAGACACATATTATGGTTGCATAGAGGAGATATGGGAACTTCACTATGGACGTGATTTGAAAATCCCTTTGTTTTGGTGCAAATGGGTCAATCTGACAGGAGGCGGGCTAATGGAAGACCCGCAGTACAAAATGACAACAGTGGATCTCAACAATCTTACGTACGCAGACGGACCATTCGTCCTAGACAATGATGTGGCGCAGGTTTTCTATGTGAAAGACATGTATACCAAGCCGAGAAAAATAAAATATAAGGAAGCGAATAATCATACGATGAGCCAAAGCGCCACATAGTTTTTCAGGGAAAAGAAACATCGTGGGAGTGGAGGACAAGACAGACATGTCTGAAGATTATGAAAAGTTTCATGAAATTGCTCCCTTCACAGTGAATATTGACCTGAGCATCCAGCTAAATGATGAAGATTGTCCATGGTTACAGCGCAAAGGGACACACGCGAAGAAAACATTTTATAGCCAAACATACCACTTTGGGATGTGACCGGCTTCACTGTCATCACTTTCTTCTCTAGTGAGTTTCAGACTTATATATCTGGAAAGTGCCACTTTGAACAAACCGGAGAGAATCTTTGTAATAGTTAGGGTACTTATGTGTTTTGTGCGTTCAGTATGTACCATTCTGCATCTCTCGAGCCTTGACTGCTGATGTGACAACTCGTCCCGAGTGATTAATTTCTCTCTGAGATGGGAGCCACCCTCGAGGTGAACCGACGCTCCTCGGGTCTGCTGGACTTCTCACGGCGGCCCCCACTAGTGCACGTGTCACTCTTTTGCTCTGCCCATCTCACCTACACTGGTCTATAAGACTAGCCACAATGGGGACTAACTTAGACTAGTAACTTGTCTCATGCATGTAGTGTAAAGATGGAGAAACAAAGGGACCTTCAGTTTGTTCAGTACCTATGTGTTTTGTACTTATTTCACCTCTGGACTTTTCGTGTATTCAGTATGCACCATTCAAAGCCACCTCATCAATTTTCAACCCTTTTTTACTTCATTTTCTATTTTTCATGAATTTGCTGATTTTTTGAGCTAAATGACCCTGAAATTGAAAAGCACTACAAATGTACTCTGAAAAGGTTGAAAGTTGGCATGGTATAATCATTTCACCCACATAGCATGTGCTAAAAAGTTGATAGGGTTACGACAAAAACTGGATGCACTTCGTGTACAAAATGGACAATCTCTTTCGAAGTATCACGATTTCGGACAAAAACTCGTCTGTTACAAAGGCATTTCATTTTTTAAACTTATTTCAACTCAAGGCTTTTTGTGCGCTCAGTATGCACCATTCAAAGCCATGTCATCAATTTTCAACCCTTTCTGACTTCATTTGCTATTTTTCATGCATTTACTAAATTTTTTAGCTCAATGACCCTGAAATTGAAAAGCACTACAAATGAACTCTGAAAAGGTTGAAAGTTGGCATGATATCATCATTTCACCCACATAGCATGTGCTGAAAAGTTGAGAGGGTCACGATAAAAACTGGATGCACTTCGTGTACAAAATGGACAATCTCTTTCGAATTATTAGGGTTTCGGACGAAAACTCATCTGTTACACACTAATATAATGATAAAACACACTAATATTAAAGAGCAGAAAAAAGAATAACTGAAAAATCACTACAAACTAGTGATTCACACAAAATTCAAATAATTCAAATTTAAACTTCCCAAATTTGAAAACTACTAGCACTAACAAAAAGTTTATAATTTTTGTGACCTAAAGCAAAAATATTCACAAAGAAACTCTAAATAAAGCAAAAAATAAATTAGAAACAAAAAAATAAGATAAAGCAGAAAACAAAAAAATAGAAAAATAAATAAATTAAAAAAAGCCCGCCTACTAGGCCGCCACGGCCTGCATACGACTAGAAACCCAACCTCTAGTTGGGCCAGGATGCAGGCCCCCGCGGCCCAGCAGACCTTGTAGGGAAGCACAGGTATGGTAGGCCCACAAAGGCCTCCTTAGATAGAAGTTCATCATGGCTGCAGCGGCGGGGCTTATAAACCGCTCTGAGCCTCCTTCGCTTGGCAAGGTGGGACTAAACATCAACGCGCATCTCACCAGCAGCCAGCACGAGGCATTTAGTCACGGTTGATGGCTTCAACCGCGACTAAAGCCCCCCTTTAGTCACGGTTGGAGCCACCAACCGCGACTAAAGACCCCCTTCCCGTCGCTCGGCTTAGCCAAAATTCCACCTTTAGTCCCGGTTGGTGGCTCCAACCTGGACTACAGGTGCCTCGTATATAAGCAACACTTACGAATTTTCCCCTCCACCCTCACCATTTCCATCATCGATGCTGAACCTGACGCCGCTGCTACGTCTTGAGCTTGCGTTGGTTTTCCTTGAAGAGGAAAAGGTGATGCAGCAATAGTAGCGTAAGTATTTCCCTCAGTTTTTGAGAACCAAGGTATCAATCCAGTAGGAGGCTCCTCAAAAGTCCCACGCACCTACACAAACAAACAAGAACTCGCAACCAATGCAATAAAGGGGTTGTCAATCCCTTCACGGCCACTTGCAAAAGTGAGATCTGATAGAGATAATATGATAAGATAAATATATTTTTGGTATTTTATAATATAGATAGGAAAAATAAAGATGCAAATAAAAGTAGATTGAAAGCTTATATGATAAGAGATAGACCCGGGGGCCATAGGTTTCACTAGTGGCTTCTCTCAAGATAGCATAAGTATTATGGTGGGTGAACAAATTATTGTCGAGCAATTGATAGAAAAGCAAATAATTATGAGATTATCTAGGCATGATCATGTATATAGGCATCACGTCCGTGACAAGTAGACCGACTCCTGCCTGCATCTACTACTATTACTCCACACATCGACCGCTATCGAGCATGCATCTAGAGTATTAAGTTCATAAAGAAAAAAGTAACGCATTAAGAAAGATGACGTGATGTAGAGGTATAAACTCATGCAATATGATATAAACCCCATCTTTTTATTCTCAATGGCAACAATACAATACGTGCCTTGCTGCCCCTACTGTCACTGGGAAAGGACACCACAAGATTGAACCCAAAGCTAAGCACTTCTCCCATTGCAAGAAAGATCAATCTAGTAGGACAAACCAAACTGATAATTCGAAGAGACTTGCAAAGATAACTTAATCACACATAAAAGAATTCAGAGGAGATTCAAATATTTCTCAAAAATAAACTTAATCATAAACCCACAATTCATCGGATCTCGACAAACACACCGCAAAAAGAGTTACATCGAATAGATCTCCAAGAAGATCAAGGAGAACATTGTATTGAGATTCAAAGAGAGAGAAGAAGCCATCTAGCTAATAACTATGGACCCAAAGGTCTGTGGACCCGAAGGTAAATTATGGGTGCATGATACTGGCGAAAGTTGCGCGGCATAATAGAGGCTAGCAAAGTGGAAGGGTGAGTGTGCATATATCCATGGACTCACATTAGTCATAAAGAACTCATATACTTATTGCAAAAGTTTACTTGCCCTCGAAGCAAAGTACTACTACACATGCTCCTTGGGGAAGCGTTGGTAGGAGTTAACCATCGCGCGTTCCCGACCTCCACTCATAAGGAAGACAATTAAAAGAGCACCTCATGCAACAAATTTGTCACACAACTTTTACCATATGTGCATGCTACGGGACTTGCCAACTTCAACACAAGTATTTCTCAATTTCATAATTACCCAACTAGCATGACTCTAATATTATCACCTTCATATCTCAAAACGATTATCAAGCATCAAATTGATCCTAGTGTTTAATGCACTTTGTATGATAGTTTTTATTATACCTAACTTGGATGCTCATCATTCTAGGACCAAATTTATAACCATAGCAAATACCATGCTGTTCTAAAAGACTCCCAAAATAATATAAGTGAAGCATGAGAGATCAACAATTTCTTCAAAATTAAGCCACCATCGTGCTCTAAAAGATATAAGTGAAGTACTAGAGCAAAAACTATCTAGCTCAAAAGATATAAGTGAAGCACATAGAGTATTCTAATAAATTCAAATCAAGTGGGATTCTCCCAAAAGGTGTGTACAGCAAGGATGATTGTGGTAAACTAAAAAGCAAAGACTAATATCATACATGACGCTCCTTGCAAAACACATATCATGTGGCGAATAAAAATATAGCTCCAAGTAAAGTTACCGATAAACGAAGACGAAAGAGGGGATGCCTTCCCGGCGCATCCCCAAGATTAGGCTTTTGGATATTCTTGAATATCTTGGGGTGCCTTGGGCATCCCCAAGCTTAGGATATTGCCACTCCTTATTCCATAATCCATCAAATCTTTACCCAAAACTTGAAAACTTCACAACACAAAATTCAACAGGAAATCTCATAAGTTCCGTTAGTGCAAGAAAGCAAAAAACACCACATAAGGTACTATAATGAACTCATTATTTATTTATATTGGTGTTAAACATACTGTATTCCAACTTATCTATGGTTCATACCCTTACATATTAGCCATAGATGCATCAAAATAAGCAAACAACACACGAAAAACTGAATCTGTCAAAAACAGAACATTCTGTAGCAATCTGTAACTCTCGAATACTTCTGGAACTCTACAAATCCTACAAAAAATAGGAAGTCCTGGGAAATTTGTCTATTGATCTACATCAAAAAGAATCAACGCAAAAGCATGTTTCTGTGAATTACTAATATTATTTTCGTGCGCACAAAGTTTCTGTTTTTCAGCAGAATCAAATTAACTATCACCTTAGGTTATCCTATAGGTTCTACTTGGCACAAACACTAATTAAAATATAAAAACACATCTAAACAGAATTTAGATGATAAATTTATTACCAAACATAAGCAAAAACAAAAAAACAAAGATAAAATTGGGGTGCCTCCCAACTAGCGTTATCGTTTAACGCCCCTAGCTAGGCATAAAAGCGAGGATAGATCTAAGTAGTGCCATCTTTGGCACTCAATTCATAAGTAGCTCGCATGATAGATTCATAAGGTAATTTCACTTTCTTTCTTGGAAAGTTCTTCATGCCTTTCCTTAATGTAAATTGGAATCTAATATTCCCTTCCTTCATATCAATAATCGCACCAATTGTTCTACGAAAAGGTCTACCAAGAATAATAGGACATGAAAGATTGCAATCTATGTCAAAAACGATAAAATCCACAGGCACCAAATTCCTATTTTCAATAATGAGAATATCATTGATTCTTTCCATTGGCTTTTTAATGGTGGAATCTGCAAGGTGCAAATTTAGAGAGCAATCATCAAGATCATGGAAACCTAGAATATCACATGAAGTTTCCGGAATTGTGGAAACACTAGCACCCAAATCACACAAAGCATAACACTCATGATCTTTAATTTTAATCTTTATAGTAGGTTCCCACTCATCATAAAGTTTTCTAGGTATAGAAACTTCCAAAATAAGTTTTTCATCATAAGATTGCATCAAGGCATCAACAATATGTTTGGTAAAAGCTTTATTTTGACTATAAGCATGAGGAGAATTTACAACGGATTGCAACAAGGAAATACAATCTTCTAAAGAACAATTATCATAATTAAATTCATTAAAATCCAAGATAGTGGGTTCAATGCTATTTGAAGTCTTGACCTCTCCAATCCCACTTTTACCAAATTTAGCATCAAGATTTAAAAACTCTGAATCATTGGGACGCCTTTTAACTAAAGTTGACTCATCTCCAGTCCCATCATTATTAAGATTCATATTGCAAAACAAAGATCTAATAGGGGACACATCAATAACTTTAAGATCTTTATCATTATTTTCATGGAAACTAGAAGAACACACTTTTACAAAGCAATCTTTCTTAGCACGCAATCTAGTGGTTCTTTCTTTGCACTCATCAATGGAAATTCTCGTGGATTTGAGAGACTCATTCATATCATGCTTAGGAGGAGTAGATCTAAGTTTCAAAGAATCAACATCAAGCGAAAGTCTATCAACGCTCCTAGCCAAATCGTCAACTTTAAGCAATTTTTCTTCAAGCAAGGCATTAAAATTCTTTTGAGAGATCATAAATTCTTTCACACTATTCTCAAAATCAGAGGGCATCTTATTAAAATTACCATAAGAATTATTGTAGGAATTTCCATAATTATTAGAGGAATTACTAGGGAACGGTCTAGAATTAAAGTTTCCTCTATAAGCATTGTTACCAAAATTATTCCTACCAACAAATTTCACATCCATAGATTCATTATTATTCTCAATCAAAGTAGACAAAGGCATATCATTGGGATCAATAGGAGCACTCTTAGTAACAAACAATTTCATAAGTTCATCCATCTTTCCACTCAAAACATTAATTTCTTCTATAGCATGCACTTTTTTACTAGTAGATCTTTCGGTGTGCCATTGAGAATAATTAGCCATAATGTTATCAAGGAGTTTAGTAGCTTCTCCTAAAGTGATTTCCATAAAAGTGCCTCCCGCGGCCGAATCTAAAAAATTTCTAGAAGCAAAATTCAATCCAGCATAAAAATTTGTTTGATCATCCATAAATTCAAACCATGAGTAGGGCAATTGTGAATCATCAATTTCATTCTTTCCCAAGATTGGGCAACATGCTCATGATCAAGTTGTTTAAAATTCATAATGTCGTTCCTAAGAGAGATAATCTTAGCGGGAGGAAAATACTTAGAGATAAAAGCATCTTTGCACTTATTCCACGAATCAATACTATTCTTAGGCAAAGACGAAAACCAAACTTTAGCACGATCTCTAAGTGAAAACGGAAATAACTTCAATTTAAGAATATCATTATACGTATCTTTCTTATTTTGCATCTCACACAAATCAACCAAGTTGTTTAGATGGGTAGTGGCATCTTCACTTGGAAGGCCGGAGAATTGATCTTTCATGACAAGATTCAGAAAAGCAGCATTGATTTCACAAGACTCAACATCATTAAGAGGAGCAATCAGAATACTAAGGAAATCGTTATTATTGCTATTGGAAAAGTCACACAATTTGGTATTATCTTGTGCCATGGCGACAAGCAATCCAACACACAAGCAAACAAAAAGGCAAGCAAAAGAGAGAGGAGATTGGGAAAGAGAGGGCAAATAAAATGGCAAGGGTGAAGTGGGGGAGAGGAAAGCGAGAGGCAAATGGCAAATAATGTAAATGCGAGGGAGATGAGTTTGTGATGGGTACTTGGTATGTCTTGACTTGAGCGAAGACCTCCCCGGCAACGGCGCCAGAAATCCTTCTTGCTACGTCATGAGCTTGCGTTGGTTTTCCTTGAAGAGGAAAGGGTGATGCAGCAATAGTAGCGTAAGTATTTCCCTTAGTTTTTGAGAACCAAGGTATCAATCCAGTAGGAGGCTCCTCAAAAGTCCCACGCACCTACACAAACAAACAAGAACTCGCAACCAACGCAATAAAGGGGTTGTCAATCCCTTCACGGCCACTTGCAAAAGTGAGATCTGATAGAGATAATATGATAAGATAAATATATTTTTGGTATTTTATAATATAGATAGGAAAAATAAAGATGCAAATAAAAGTAGATTGGAAGCTTATATGATGAGAGATAGACCCGGGGGACATAGGTTTCACTAGTGGCTTCTCTCAAGATAGCATAAGTATTACGGTGGGTGAACAAATTACTATCGAGCAGTTTATAGAAAAGCGAATAATTATGAGATTATCTAGGCATGATCATGTATATAGGCATCACATCCGTGACAAGTAGACCGACTCCTGCCTGCATCTACTACTATTACTCCACACATCGACCGCTATCCAGCATGCATCTAGAGTATCATAAAGAACAGAGTAACGCATTAAGAAAGATGACATGATGTAGAGGGATAAACTCATGCAATATGATATAAACCCATCTTTTTATCCTCGATGGCAACAATACAATACGTGCCTTGCTGCCCCTGCTGTCACTGGGAAAGGACACCGCAAGATTGAACCCAAAGCTAAGCACTTCTCCAATTGCAAGAAAGATCAATCTAGTAGGCCAAACCAAACTGATAATTCGAAGAGACTTGCAAAGATAACTTAATCACACATAAAAGAATTCAGAGGAGATTCAAATATTTCTCAAAGATAAACTTAATCATAAACCCACAATTCATCGAATCTCGACAAACACACCGCAAAAAGAGTTACATCGAATAGATATCCAAGAAGATCAAGGAGAACATTGTATTGAGATTCAAAGAGAGAGAAGAAGCCATCTAGCTAATAACTATGGACCCGAAGGTCTGTGGTAAACTACTCACAACTCATCATAGAGGCCATGGAGATGATGTAGAGGCCATCCGTGATTGATTGCCCCTCTGGCGGAGCGCCGGCGAAGGCTCCAAGATGGGATCTCGCGGATACAGAAGGTTACGGCGGTGGAAATAGTTTTTCATGGTCCCTTCTGATGTTTTAGGGGTACATGGGTATATATAGGAGGAAGAAGTAGGTCGGTGGACGCCCGAGGGGCCCACGAGACAGGGGGCGCACCCAGTAGGGGGGGCTCCACCCTCGTGTCCGCCTCGTTTATTTCTTGACTTCTACTCCAAGTCCTCTGGATCAGGTTCGTTCCAAAAAGATCGCTCCCGAAGGTTTCATTCCGTTTGGACTCCATTTGATATTCCTTTTCTTCGAAATACTGAAATAGGCAAAAAAAATAGCAATACGGGTTGGGCCTCCGGTTAGTAGGTTAGTCCCAAAAATGATATAAAAGTGTAAAGTAAAGCCCATAAAGATCCAAAACAAGTAATATAGTAGCATGAAACAATAAAAAATTATAGATACGTTGGAGACGTATCAGCCGCCAAGCTGCCGCGCGCCGCCATCTCGCCTCTCCCCCGGCGTCGGCGCCTCCTCCCAGATCCCCGACGCCGAACATGCCCTCCTCTCCGAGCCCCGACGCCGCACGCGCGCCGTACCCGAGATCCTCGCACTCCGCGCGCCATCGCCACCCCCAACACGCCGCCCACGCCCTCCGGCCTCGACCTCGCCCACCGCCCGCTGTGAGCTC
>NC_041393.1:61035468-61047996 GCF_002162155.2 Triticum dicoccoides
TTTTTTCTCACTAGTTCTTTTATAGAATGTATGCATATGAATGTTATTTTTAGATGTATATTTAGATGTTTTAGATATTTTAGTTTTTTTATAAAATGTATGTATATAGATGAACAGTGGAATTTACAACGTATGCATGAATGTTTTTTATACAATGTATGTATGTATATATATATATATGTGTGTGTGTGTGTGTGTGTGTGTGTGTGTGTGTGTGTGTGTGTGTATTTTAATTTTTGTTCACTAGTTTTTTATACTTATAGAAAAAAGTTGCATAGAAAAAGTTGACCATGTATTAATAATATATTAATGTTAATATATAGCTTAATGTTGAATTTGCAAAGGTTTGTCACGTATTTGCAAAATCAAGTGAAGATTTTTACAAAAATCATAATCAAGCATTTAAAAATGTTAAATTTGCATAGATCGAATTTGTTCTCGACGTATGATGCTCGGCCTGCATCTTAGTCGTCGACCCGTTCGAGATGATGTCCTGCTTCAGAGGTGCCATGTCCGGGACTGGGCTCCACCGGGCTAGCACTGGGAGGTGCTACCTTTAGGGGCGTGTAGCTTGTTGAGGAACCCGGGTCCCGTTGTCGACCCGGAGCTTCTTTGGTGGCGGGCGCGTGGGCCACATTCGGTGCAGAGGCTGGCGTCCCCCGTGGAGGTGGTACGTCACCATGTCAGGGAGGAGGACGAGCACGTCCGTCGCTACATGCTTGCGTTGGATGTCAGGTTCTCTAATACCTAGCAGATTCTTTAGGGATCTCACCCGAGCTATGATCCTGTGATCTCTCCTTCTCTTTGGGTGTCCACCGCGAGTGATGTTATATATCTGATCGTATTCGAGATGTATTAGTGATAATACTCGAGATGGATTCGAGATTATATTCGATAATATTCGAGACGATGTATTCGAGATTATATTATTTGATAATATTCGAGACGATGTATTCAAGATTATATTATTCGATAATATTCGAGACGATGTATTCGAGATTATATTTGATGATGTATATTATCTGGATTATTCTAGATGTATATATTAGTGATATTATTCGAGATGGATATTATCTACTATGATTCAGTTTTTCCTCACTGATTGCATGCATTCTAATTTGACTACTAAATTGTTTTATCTCTCTTCTGGATTAGTTAAATAAAAGCTATGGGCAATACCGGCAGAGAAGGAGAAGAGACTATATTCGACATCATACGTTGCCCGAGCCGGCCAGATGAGAATGAAGAATTCGAAGATGGCGGCTCGCAATATCTGAAGAATACCGATGACGGTATGATATTTGACGAAGACGAACAAATAGATGAAGTCCAGAACAATGATGATGAAGGAAATTTCGTTCTTCAAATAACAAAGACCGGCAAGGTATATTTATATAAGGCATCTGGTGATCATCACATGTTTTAATTGATTTGTATATATATTAACGAATCGATCTTTCTTTGTTTAGCCCTCCTGATCAACAAATCTTCTACAAGCAGCAGGGCAGTTTGAGGCCCAGCCAAAATGTTGTTGGCTGGCGTAAAGTACAACATCGATGCCATCAAACCTAATGGCGAACCTGATGACCTAAGAAGAATGCAAAGAATTTCATTCGTCAATGCGGAGTTATTGTGAGGTACCAAATCCCGATCTCCGTTCAAGAATGGAAAAGGACAGCAAAGGGAGATCCAGATGTTACTTTTGTTGACCAAAGAGCAAAAAAATCTGCTTTGGGAATCGTTCATGTCACATTTCACCCTACCAGATCATTTGACAAATGCAGATCTGGAGAAAGTCAAGAACAATGTTCTTAAGAAGATGGCGATAACATTCAACAACCACAAGAAAACTATATGGGCCGCGTATGTCAATGTAGGAAAGTGCTACGTCTTGAGCTTGCGTTGGTTTTCCTTGAAGAGGAAAGGGTGATGCGGCAATAGTAGCATAAGTATTTCCCTTAGTTTTTGAGAACCAAGGTATCAATCCAGTAGGAGGCTCCTCAAAAAGTCCCACGCACCTACACAAACAAACAAGAACTCGCAACCAACGCAATAAAGGGGTTGTCAATCCCTTCACGGCCACTTGCAAAAGTGAGATCTGATAGAGATAGTATGATAAGATAAATATATTTTTGGTATTTTACAATATAGATAGGAAAAGTAAAGATGCAAATAAAAGTAGATTGAACACTTATATGATAAAAGATAGACCCGGGGGCCATAGGTTTCACTAGTGGCTTCTCTCAAGATAGCATAAGTATTATGGTGGGTGAACAAATTACTGTCGAGCAATTGATAGAAAAGAGAATAATTATGAGATTATCTAGGCATGATCATGTATATAGGCATCACGTCCGTGACAAGTAGACCGACTCCTGCCTGCATCTACTACTATTACTCCACACATCGACCGCTATCCAGCATGCATCTAGAGTATTAAGTTCATAAAGAACAGAGTAACGCATTAAGAAAGATGACATGATGTAGAGGGATAAACTCATGCAATATGGTATAAACCCCATCTACTTATCCTCGATGGCAACAAGACAATACGTGCCTTGCTGCCCCTGCTGTCACTGGGAAAGGACACCGCAAGATTGAACCCAAAGCTAAGCACTTCTCCCATTGCAAGAAAGATCAATCTAGTAGGCCAAACCAAACTGATAATTCAAAGAGACTTGCAAAGATAACTTAATCACACATAAAAGAATTCAGAGGAGATTCAAATATTTCTCATATATAAACTTGATCATAAACCCACAATTCGTCGGATCTCGACAAACACGCCACAAAAAGAGTTACATCGAATAGATCTCCAAGAAGATCAAGGAGAACATGGTATTGAGATCCAAAAAGAGAGAAGAAGTCGTCTAGCTAATAACTATGGACGCTGTGGTAAACTACTCACAACTCATCGGAGAGGCCTTGGAGATGATATAGAGGCCCTCCATGATCGATTCCCCCTCTGGCGGAGCACCGACGAAGGCTCCAAGATGGGATCTCTCGGATACAGAAGGTTGCGGCGGTGGAATTGGGTTTTCATGGTCTGTTCTGATGTTCTCGGGGTACGTGGGTATATATAGGAGGAAGAAGTAGGTCGGTGGACACCCGAGGGGTCCACGAGATAGGGGAGGCGCCCAGTAGGGGGGCTCGCCCTCCACCCTCGTGGTCGCCTCGGCTGTTGCTTGACTTCCACTCCAAGTCCTCTGGATCACGTTCGTTCCAAAAATCACGCTCCTGGAGGTTTCATTGCATTTGGACTCCGTTTGATATTCCTTTTCTTCAAAACACTGAAATAGGCAAAAAAAACAGCAATACGGGCTGGACCTCCGGTTAGTAGGTTAGTCCCAAAAATGATATAAAAGTGTAAAGTAAAGCCCATAAACATCCAAAACGGGTAATATAATAGCATGGAACAATCAAAAATTATAGATACGTAGGAGACGTATCAGAAAGCAGACTCCAGAATTCAAGGGAGCACTGGAGAAGGCAAGGGATCACTGGGACACTGATAACCCACAAGTGTAGGGGGTCAATTGTAGCCACTTCTGGTAAGTAAGAGTGTCAAACCCAACGAGGAGCTAAAGGTAGAAGAAATATTCCCTCAAGCTCTATCGACGACTGATACAACTCTACGCACGCTTGACGTTCGCTTTACCTAGAACAAGTATGAAACTAGAAGTGCTTTGTAGGTGTTGTTGGATAGGTTTGCAAGATAATAAAGAGCAAGTAAATAAAAGGGGAAATTTTGTTTTTGCCACTCTAGGTTTTGCCAATTTTGCTTATGCCACTCTAAAATTTGACATCTCACTTTTGCCACTCTTAGTTTTTGACAATGTATCACAAATGCCATTCTGGTACACTTCTGTGAGTTGACCGTTTCTTCTACCAGTTGACCAGGAAAAAGCCTGTCAGTTTTTGCAAAAATAACATAAGTTGCCCCTACTGACTTGTGGGTCCACTTTGGTAGTGACCCGGGCCCTAATCTATAATTCTATACGCATACTCGTCCTAAGCTAACCTACCCGCAGCACACACCCGCACCCAATCACCGGAGCTGCCACCAAAATCGGGCCACCACATCGCCATCTCCAGTCATCTTCCCCGCGCTCCATAGCAGCCAGCTGCCTCTAGCCGAACGCGCAGCGCTTCGCCCCTGCTTGCTGGCGCGGCTCCTGCCGCAACTTCCGCCTGGTCGAGCGCGATTCCTGGCTGCCGGTTGCGCTCCTCGTGGAGGAGCCCCGCCATCGGGGCCTACCTCCTTGCATTGTGTCACTCTCCTTGTGCCCAAGCGACGGCAATGACCCACCTCCCCTACCTCCTCTCGTCTGGGATGGAGACGCAGCCCCTGCTCACCCGGGATCTAGGAGCCCATGGGCCTGCGGGTCTCTATCTCGTCTCCAACGCCGGTTGTGCGCTTCCAGAGCTCCGCCTCGTCATCAGCATCGACTGCGTGGGCACGCCTCGTCGTCCATCTCCTGCTGCTCTTCTCCTTGGCTGCGACGTACTCACATGCGTCCATGGCGCTGCCTCCCATCAGCGCTCCCGTATGTCCTAGATGCGGTAGCTCCACTCCCCGTCTAGGTTGCTTCCTACTTGATCTACACATGGTGAATCGGAGATGCGTGCTATGTGTTGGGCTTAGTGTGTGCTTGATGTTGATTTGTGTTCAAGTCTGCTGAATTGGAGAGATGGAGATGTGTATCAGCATACGTATGTGGTGTGCCTTGCGCTCCTGATGATGTGTGTGAAAGTGTAATGAATCAGAGATGTATGAATATATGGATGCATGGCTGCTTAATTAGTTTATAATTTTCTTTTCTTATTAGCAGATGAACTCAGCCGAACCAATGGATCTGTTGTTCTTGTCGGATATTAGCAAAATTTCAGACTACGAAAACTATAGTGGCAAAAGCAAAACAAAAAACCAGGGGCAAAATGGTCTTTTACCTAATCTATTTGGTCCAAAAGTGATTTGACCTGACAGAGTGGCATTTGCGATACATTGTCAAAAATAAGAGAGGCAAATGCGAGATGTCAAATTTTAGAGTGGCATAAGCAAAATTGGCGAAATCTAGAGTAGCAAAAACAAAATTTTCCTTAAATAAAAAGTAGGGGTTGTTTAGATGAAGACACAACTAAGTTAGTTTTACTAGAGAGCTTTTTGTCACGAGAAAGTTATTTGTCCCTAGGCAATCGATAACTAGACCGGTAATCACTATTGCAATTTTATTTGAGGGAGAGGCGTAAGCTAACATACTTTCTCTTCTTGGATCATATGAACTTATGATTGGAACTCTAGCAAGCATCCGCAACTACTAAAAATCATTAAGGTAAAACCCAACCATAGCATTAAAGTATCAAGTCCCCTTTATCCCATACGCCACAACGCCCGTACTCGGGTTTATGCATCTGTCACTCAAGCAACCCACTATAAACGAATCATGAACGTATTGCAACGCCCTACGGCAGGAATCCCTCACGCTTGCGCGACATGGAGGGCACAATAGGACAGCACCAATAATAAAACATGCAACTCAAACCAAACACAGTCATCAATTAACCCATAGGACAAAACGGATCTACTCAAACATCATAGGATAGCCATACATCATTGGGAAATAATATATAGCGTTGAGCACCATGTTTAAGTAGAGATTACAGCAGGTAAAAGAGAGGTTACACCACTGCATAGAGGGGGGAAGAGTTGGTGATGAGGGCGGTGAAGTTGTTGGTGTAGATCACGGTGATGATGATGGCCCCCGGTAGTGCTCCGGCGCCACCGGAAGTAAGGGGGAGAGAGCTCCCTTCTTCTTCTTCTGCCTTGAACTCCTCCCTAAATGGGAGAATGGTTTCCCCTCTGGTCCTTGGCTCCCATGGCATGGGAGGGGCTAGAGCCCCTTCAAGATTGGATTTGTCTCTCTGTCTCTCTCTGTTTCTGCGTTCTTAGATTCTTCCCTTTCACCATTTCTTATATATCCGGAGATCTGTAACTCCGATTGGATTGAAACCTTCGCCTAGATTTTTCTCCGGAAATTAGCTTTCTTGCGGCAAAAGAAGAGCAGTAACTGCCTTACGGGGTGCCCACGAGGGTCAGGGGGCGCGCCTGCCTCGTGGCCCCCTCGGGCACCGTCTTGTGTTGATTCTTCCTCCCAAATCTCACAAATATTCCAAAAATATTCTCCGTCCATTTTTATCCCGTTTGGACTCGGTTTGATATGGGGTTTCTGCGAAACATAAAACATGCAACAAACAGGAACTGACACTGGGCACTGGATCAATATGTTAGTCCCAAAAATAATATAAAAAGTTGCCAAAAGTATATGAAAGTTGAATAATATTGGCATGGAACAATCAAAAATTATAGATATGACAAAGACGTATCAGCATCCCCAAGCTTAATTCCTGCTCGTCCTCGAGTAGGTAAATGGTAAAAAAAGATAATTTTTGATGTGGAATGCTACCTAGCATAATCTTGATCATGTAATCTAATCATGGAATGAATATTAAGACACGAGTGATTCAAAGCAATAGTCTATCATTTGACATAAAAACAATAATACTTCAAGAATGTCAACCAAGCAATTATGTCTTATCAAATAACATAGCTAAAGAAAGCTTATCCCTACAAAATCATATAGTTTGGCCATGCTTCATTTTCATCACACAAAATGCTCCCATCATGCACAACCCCGGTTTCAGCCAAGCAATTGGTTCATACTTTTTGACGTGCTTCAGCTTTTTCAACTCTTACGCAATACATGAGCGCAAGCCATGGACATAGCACTATATGTGGAATAGTGTGGTGGTTGTGAAGAAAAAAGGGAGAAGATAGTCTCACATCAACTAGGCGTATCAACGGGCTATGGAGATGCACATTAATAGATATCAATGTGAGTGAGTAGGGATTGCCATGCAACGGATGCACCAGAGCTATAAGTGTATGAAAGCTCAAACTGAAACTAAGTGAGTGTGCATCCAACTTGCTTGCTCATGAAGACCTCGGGCATTTGAGGAAGCCCATCATCGGAATATACAAGCCAAGTTCTATAATGAAAATTCCCACTAGTATATGAAAGTGATAACTCAAGAGACTCTCTATATGAAGAACATGGTGCTATTTGAAGCACGAGTGTGGTAAAAGGATAGTAACATTGCCCCTTCTCTCTTTTTCTCTCATTTTTTTATTTTCTCTTCTTTTTTTATTTTTATTTTTTGGTGGGCTTCTTTGACCTCTCTTTTTTATTTGGGCTTCTTTGGCCTCTTTTATTTTTTATAAAGTCTGGAGCCTCATCCCGACTTGTGGGGGAATCATAGTCTCCATCATCCTTTCCTCATTGGGGCAATGCTCTAATAATGATGATCATCACACTTTTATTTACTTACAACTCAATATTACAACTCGATATCTAGAACAAAGATATGACTCTATATGAATGCCTTCGGTGGTGTACCGGGATGTGCAATGATCTAGCGTAGCAATGACATCAAAAAACGGACAAGCCATGAAAACATCATGCTAGCTATCTTACGATCATGCAAAGCAATATGACAATGAATGCTCAAGTCATGTATATGATGATGATGGAAGTTGCATGGCAATATATCTCGGAATGGCTATGGAAATTCCATAGTAGGTAGGTATGGTGGTTGTTTTGAGGAAGGTAAATGGTGGGTGCATGATACCGGAGAAAGTTGCGCGGTATAATAGAGGTTAGCAATGGTGGAAGGGTGAGAGTGCGTATAATCCATGGACTCACATTAGTCATAAAGAACTCATATACTTATTGCAAAAGTCTACTTTCCCTCGAAGCAAAGTACTACTACGCATGCTCCTAGGGGAAGGGTTGGTAGGAGTTAACCATTGTGCGATCCCGACCTCCACTCATAAGGAAGACAATCAAAGAAACACCCCATGCTTGAAATTTGTCACACAATGGTTACCATACGTGCATGCTACGGGACTTGCAAACCTCAACACAAGTATTTCTCAATTTCACAATTACTTAACTAGCACGACTCTAATATCACCACCTTTATATCGCAAAACTATTGCAAGGAATCAAACATATCATATTCAGTGATCTACAAGTTTTATGTAGGATTTTATGACTAACCATGTGAATGACCAATTCCTGTCATCTCTCTAAATAGATATAAGTGAAGGAAGAGAGTTTATTCTTTCTACAAAAGATATGCCCGCGCTCTAACAAATATAAGTGAAGCAAAAGAGCATTCTACAAATGGCGGTTTTCTATGTGAAGAGAAACAGGCAGTCCAAACTTCAAATGATATAAGTGAAGCACATGAAGCATTCTATGAAGCCATACTCAAAAGATTTAAGTGAAGTGTAAAGAGAATTCTATAAATCAACCATGGACTATCTCATACCAGCATGGTGCATAAAAGAAAAGTGAAAACTAAATGCAAAAGACGCTCCAAGATTTGCACATATCACATGAACGAAACGAATCCGAAAACATACCGATACTTGTTAAAGAAAGAGGGGATGCCTTCCGGGGCATCCCCAAGCTTAGACGCTTGAGTCTCCTTGAATATTTACTTGGGGTGCCTCGGGCATCCCCAAGCTTGATCTCTTGCCTCTCTTCCTTTTCCTCATATCAAGACCTCCTCGATCAAACACTTCATCCACACAAAACTTCAACAGAAAACTCAGTAAGATCCGTTAGTATAATAAAGCAAATCACTACTCTAAGTACTGTTGCAAACCAATTCATATTTTGTTTTTTCATTGTGTCTAATGTAATATAAATTTTCCATGGCTTAATCCACTGATATAAATTGATAGTTTCATCAAAACAAGTCAACTATGCATCAAAAACAGAATCTGTCAAAAACAGAACAGTCTGTAGCAATCTGAACATTCACCATACTTCTGGTACCCTAAAAATTCTACCAAAATTAGGAAAATAAACAATTTGTACAGCAAGACAGTGCAAAAAGAATCAGAACCGTTTGATGTTCCAGTAAACAATGTAAAATCGCGCACTACAGCCAAAGTTTCTGTCCTGCACCGCACAAACCAACAAGCATTGTAAACATCCTAAAGGCAAACCTTGGCACATTATTTTTTTAATACAATGGAATTGTACAAGGGGATAATTATTTTTGATGAAAAGTTTTTGTAATTAAAATTCACAAAGTTTTTGTGAGCATGAATAAAGTTCAAGGCTAGCTCCCACTTTAACAATGCTTGTCTCTCTCACTTTCACTTTCCTTTTTTGAAAAGTTTTTGGGTTCCCCTCTTTTATTTTTTTTGTTTTTAAACTTTATGAAAGCACACAACAGAAATAAATGACTCTCTAAAACTTCTGGGTTGTCTCCCTGGTAGCGCTTTCTTTAAAGCCATTAAGCTAGGCATATAGCGCTCAAGTAATGAATCCACCCGGATCCCAAGGTATATCAAAGCCAATTTTAATTAACAATGATTTGTAATTTAGTAGTGAGCACAAAGTAACATATATCATGCAACAACAAAGTCTAACTCTCTTCCTATGCATCTGCATGTCATAAAAGAACAAGTCATGCACACCAAGTAAAGGCCAATGCATAGTATAAGCAGTTTCTTGCAATTTTATCACATTGGAAACATAAAGAGGCGGAGATATAGTTCCTCTCTCATAATAATTGCAAGTAGGAGCAGCAAGCACATGCATATTATATCTATCAAAATTATCATGTGCAACTGTAAAATGCAACCCATCAACATAATCCTTAATAAGCACAAACTTCTCCGATATAGTGTAGTCGGCAGAGTTCAAAAAGATAATAGGACTATCATGCGTGGGTGCAATAGCAAAAATCTCATTTTTAACATAAGGAACTATAGCAAGTTCATCTCCATAAGCATAATTCATATTGGCATCATGGCTACAAGCATAGCAAGCATCATCAAAAAGGGATATTTCAAAAGAATCAACGGGATCATAACAATCATCATAGCAATCATCCTTCGGTAAGCACGAAGGGGAATTAAACAATGTATGAGTTGAAGAGTTACTCTCATTAGAAGGTGTGCACGGGTAGTTAATCCGCTCTTCCTTATTTTGTTCTTCACTCTCCTCGTCATCTTTTTTATCCAATGAGCTCACAGTTTCATCAATTTCTTCTTCCATAGACTCCTGCAAAACATTAGTCTCTTCTTGGACAGTGGAGGAGTCCTCAATATATAGTTTAACATAGGCATTATAAGCATAATTATCATAACAATATTTAAGTATGGCAAAATTTTCAGATTTGTAGAGAGTAGCATCATACTTTTCAATCAAAGAAGCAATTTCATAAGCACCCTTAAAAGCAACAAATTCTTCAATTTGTTTAACATCATAGTAATTATAAACACCCTTAGCATACGAAGATATGATTCCATTATCAATAAACTCACATTGGTAGGGGAGATGTTTCTTAGGGTTTTCAGAACAACAAGTAACATCATATATTTCACATAAATTCCAAGCATAGCATTGCAAATGATGAATTTGATCCAGTAAAAGTTTCCCTTTTTAAGATATATGGTGCCGCACATAACAAGCATGCTCATCTAAATATTTGCCCTGAACTAAGCTAGTGGGGGTTTCAGCACGAGCACAAAGGGATCGAAGATGATCCAAGTAAAAAGCTTCAGGAGTGTGATAGATTTTGAGTGGTTCTTCAACCATTGGTTCAGTAGGTACTACTAAGGTATTTTGTGTTTCCTACCAGTAACTAAAGATAGAAAACAACTAAGAACAGAAAATAAAAATTACTTAGTGATAAAGCAAACAAGCACACACGAGAATATTCACCCCACGCTATGACTCCCCGGCAACGGCGCCAGAAAAAGGTCTTGATAACCCACAAGTGTAAGGGATCAGTTGTAGCCTCTTTCGATAAGTAAGAGTGTCGAACCCAACGAGGATCTAAAGGTAGAACAAATATTCCCTCAAGTCCTATCAACCACCGATACAACTCTACGCATGCTTGACATTCGCTTTACCTAGAACAAGTATGAAACTAGAAGTGCTTTATAGGTGTTGTTGGATAGGTTTGCAAGATAATAAAGAGCAAGTAAATAAAAAGTAGGGGCTGTTTAGATGAAGACACAGCTAAGTTAGTTTTAGTAGAGAGCTTTTTGTCACGAGAAAGTTATTTGTCCCTAGGCAATCGATAACTAGACGGGTAATCACTATTGCAATTTTATTTGAGGGAGAGGCGTAAGCTAACATAGTTTCTCTTCTTGGATCATATGAACTTATGATTGGAACTATGGCAAGCATCCGCAACTACTAAAGATCATTAAGGTAAAACCCAACCATAGCATTAAACTATCAAGTCCCCTTTATCCCATACGCCACAACCCCCTTACTCGGGTTTATGCTTCTGTCACTCGAGCAACCCACTATAAGCAAATCATGAACGTATTGCAATGCCCTACAGCGGGAATCCCTCACGCTTGCGTGACACGGGGGGCACAATAGGATAACACCAATAATAAAACATGCAACTCAAACCAATCACGATCATCAATTAACCCATAGGACAAAACGGATCTACTCAAACATCATAGGATAGCCATACATCATTGGGAAATAATATATAGCGTTGAGCACCATGTTTAAGTAGAGATTACAACGGGTAAAAGAGAGGTTACACCACTGCATAGAGGGGGGAAGAGTTGGTGATGAGGGCGGTGAAGTTGTTGGTGTAGATCGCGGTGATGATGATGGCCCCCGGTAGCGCTCCGGTGCCACCGGAAGCAAGGGGGAGAGAGCCCCCCTTCTTCTTATTCTTTCTTGACCTCCTCCCTAGATGGGAGAAGGGTTTCACCTCTGGTCCTTGGATCCCACAGCGTGGGATGGGCGAGAGCCCCTCCGAGATTGGATCTATCTCTCTGTTTGCGTTCCTAGATTCTGCCCTTTCACCGTTTCTTATATATCCAGAGATCCGTAACTCCGATTGGATTGAAACCTTCGCCCTGATTTTTCTACGAAAAATAGCTTTCTTGCGGCAAAAGAAGAGCAGTAACGCCTTACAGGGTGCCCACAAGGGTCAGGGACGCGCCTGCCCCCCTGGGGCACGCCCCCCTGCCTCGTGGCCCCCTCGGGTACCGTCTCGCGTTGATTCTCCCTCCCAAATCTCACAAATATTCCAAAAATATTCTCCGTCCGTTTTTATCCTATTTGCACTCCGTTTGATATGGGGTTTCCGCAAAACATGAAACATGCAACAAACAGGAACTTGCACTAGGCATTGGATCAATATGTTAGTCCCAAAAATAATATAAAAAGTTGCCAAAAGTATATGAAAGTTGAATAATATTGGCATGGAACAATCAAAAATTATAGATACGGCGGAGACGTATCAGACACTTTCATGAACTTCAAGGAATCGGAAATAGCTCAGGAACGGTCGAGAAAAAACAAGATCAATGTCGCGAAAAAGCAGTGGCACCATAAGCTGGGGCCAGGTGGCTACGAGGTGGCCCGACCTAAGTGGGATCTCACTGAGCAAGAGATGATGGATGCAGGG
>NC_041393.1:61048211-61049613 GCF_002162155.2 Triticum dicoccoides
GGGGGAAGTTGGACCCAAAGACAAGCGAGGTTTTGGAGCGGGCATGTCTTAAAGGAGCCGATGAAAGTTTACTTGTTGCAACAGAAGAAGCTCGAACGGGGGTGTTCACGCCCAATAGAGAGAATGACGAGCTTACGCGCGCCCTAAAGAATCCTGAACACCCGGGAAGAACACAAGGCAAAGGCGTTGTTCCGTGGTTTGAGGGGTTTGCGGACTAGAACACCGACTATAGAAGCCGTGCAAGAAAGAAGCAGCAAGAGGAACAGAAGAGGAAGCTGGAGGAGGAGCGGAGGAAGCAGGAAGCAGACCGCCTTCAAGACCTAGAATCAAAGCACGTGGAGTTGGAACTCGCTTTCAAGCGGCAGCATCTGCAGATCGACTCACTTAGCCAGGAAAGGGGGTCTCAGCAGCGGCAGCAGCTAGCGGATCTAGCATTGGATAGCACCGTCCCATCCATACTGAGAAGCAGCGTGGGTTCTGCCCCGGGCAATGATGCATTGCTGGATAGATACCCTGTGGATGATATCATAGATACGACAACTTGTGAGCTACACATAAAAGTGAAGAACATATCCATGAAGGTGGCGGACGGGTACCCCTGAAGCAACCTTCCATTGCAATCTGATTCCAGCTGGCTATGCTCGTGTCGAGGTTCATGAAGTGGTGGTAGGATATTCGGGGCTAGAGCTTGACATTCCTGGAGGTGACGAGGAGCGCACACTGGGAGATTCCATACATCATATCATTCTATGGAGAAAGGATTGCATCATCTTTCCAAGACCATCGACACCGCATCAGCTGACTCCTCCTCCAAGTCCGCCACCGCGTCAGCAGACTCCCACTCCTCCAAGTCCGCCACTGCGTCAGCAGACTCCTGCTCCTCCAAGTCCGCCACCACATCAGCCAACTCCTCCTCCTCCAAGTCTGGCACCGCGTCAGCCGACTCCTCCTCATCCAATCCGGCACCGCGTCAGCCGACTCCTCCTCCAAGTCAGCCACCACGTCCAGCCATCTCCGCCGCCTCAGCGGGCTCCGCCGCCTCGGCAACAGCGGAAGAGAGGCGCCGCAGCTATGTCAGCTAGTGGTACAATAGGAGGCAAGAAATTCATATATGGTCCAAGCCTCAAGCCTCTTCCGAGATTGCCTTACCACCTGACTGAGGTGGAAAACGAAGCCGAAGTGGCTGCCCAAGTGAAGGCCAAATTTGGACAGAAACCGCCCCGCCGCCAAAGGAGAAAGTACCTGAGCATGTCAACCAGTTGTCAAGCATAGGGACTCGGACTATGAGCGCTCTATCAAGAAGTCATATCAAGCACAAAAAAGGAGTCGAGCTCAAGCTTGAGCCAAGCAGCTGGCAAAAAATACGGGAAAACTGTTCCCCAGCTAGGAGAATAGGAAGTGC
>NC_041393.1:61049765-61059566 GCF_002162155.2 Triticum dicoccoides
CTACAAACACATGTGAGTACCGCCGATCAGCAGCTGGTGATAACCGACGATCATAGAAGGCAGGCTAAAGAGGCTGGTGTCACTGTAGAACAACTACTAGGCATCGAGGACTTCTAAACGTTTACAGAGGAGGAACTACAATGTAAATATGTCCACGGCCAACCTATAGTCAAGTCTGAGCAGATCCTGCTTCTATCCACAAGAATGTATGAATTGCATCAATGGTACCTGAGAGAAGTAAAGACTACCAATCGAGAGTCCCTCATGGTGAAAGTCGAGGAAGAGCATTACCTCCACGAAAAAGATTTGTGGGTTAAGTTTCAAGAAATGTTTCAGTTATTCAATCAAGACGCACTCGACAAATCTATCGTCGGCTGCTATTGTGTGTAAGTGAATTTTTTTCTGTAATTTAAGTCTCTAGCTAGCTGTAGTGCTTGTTCATTACTTGTAAGTATCCTCACTATATATTTTTTCTGTAGTATTATGCAGAATGAAGATGTATGAAATGAAAAAAGTTGGATGCTATGGCATTGAGTTCATTGGCCCAACTACCATTAATGAAGAGACATGGACCCGTCAATGAGAACGAAAAGACACAGAGAAAAGCTTGCTAGAGTTCTTGTGCGATTAAATACCCAACCAGAAATACTACTTCCTTACAACTTCAGGTGAGTGACACTGTCTTGTACTACAAATTCTGTTTTTTTTCTTACTAGGCGTTAATAAGTGTAGTTGATGAGTTATGCACATGTCTGCTTAATTATACAAACGTGTGCACATGTAGTTTCACTAGATCCTGCTAATCATTGAAGTTGACGACGAAAAAGTTCAAGTACTGGACTCACTACCTAAAGACGTCAATGACTACGCAATCGTGAGGGGGGTGGTCGACAGGTAATTTCAATCATTATCGAACTATATGTCGGCCTTTTTACATTATTTCCTGATATCAACTAATTAATAACTACTTTATTCATTTTCTTTGTCGGCGGGCAGCGCTTGGAAAAAGTTCATCAAACAGGTTGAAAGCCCATGGAAACAAAATATGAAATGGTGTCGATCCAAGGTAATTAATTAAGTAGTACTAGCTAGCTATCATCTCTTTAATTCTAGTTTCAATATTATTATCATGCTTGATTAATTATTATCTAATTGAATTCTATTCTTGTAAGGCTCTGAAGCAGGCGCCAGGGAATAATTTATATACATACTACATTTGTGAGAACATTCACATGATGATATCCGAATGGAGCGGAAATGATAGACACCAATGAGTATGTTTGCCAGAACACTATTCATAATGTTTACATCATTATATATATATATATATATATATATATATATATATATATATATATATATATATATATATAGACACACACACAACTAATACATGCATATTGATCTCCTTCTTTAAAGATGAGATAGATGCGGGATAAGCTCCTACCAGAGGATCGCGTACGAGCAATTCAAGAGGAAATAGCGGGATTTTTGCTCGACCAGGTCATAAATCTCAAAGGAGAATATCATTACAAGTTGTAATGCCTGCATGTAATGATATGCAAATTGTAGGAGAAATTGTATATACCAAATTGTGTGTGTCTATATATATATATATGTGGGGGGGGGAGGGGGGGTCATGCTTTCGATGATATATATATGATCGATTCTACGAGAAATTCTATTTATATATATGCATAACATGTACAATATGTAGTAGCGTAAAATATGTTTGAAATTAAAAAGAATTAAATGGAAAACATAAAAGCTAAAAGAAAAAATAAATCATAAACCCATAAACCTTTTAGTCCCGGTTGGTGTAACCAACCGGCACTAAAGGTCCTTACAAACTGGGACTAAAGTTCAATTCTGCACTAGTGCTCTTTTATCCGCACGAAATATTACCAATAGTGGTTTTTAAAAACGTCTTGAGTCACCCATCCGAAAAAATAGGAAGCCTTGACCGATGTACATACTTGGGCCGAGGATGATGCCCTAGAAGTGTAGGTCGTCGATTCACTATATCTACATCATGGTGTCGATAAAGATTTCACCTCCACAGAAAATCAGACCAGAAAAAAACTTGACACACAACATAAACTTATTAAATCCGAATAATCGGATTTGCGAGAAAAAAACTTTCTAATCTCATGGCACCGCCAAAAAAATAAGGGAAAATTTATTCTCACAAAACTGTGATGATCACTAGATATTGAAAGAACATCGAGGTCTTGAGAGATCCGAGGTCACCCACCTCTCAGCACCAAGATGGCAGACGAAGTTGAGGGGGTCTAAATTTCTCAGATGGCGGCCGCGGCCGCGGCATGAGAAATCTTTGTGGCTAGCGATCCCGATTCGAGACAAAGCTTGTAGGCAAAGGGTGGTGGCAGACGGGAAGCGGGGGGCCTACAATAATGGGACGGTCCACAAACATGCAAGAAACAGCCCACTCCATGAGATGACATCTGGACCGGATTTAGCATAACTATACGGATGATTCCTACTGGGTGTGCGGCCTGGATAAGAATTTTTCGAGAAATGTTCGTTGTTTTGAAAAAATCCTCATGAGCCACGTCCTTGGTATAGGTCGGCCCATACTAGGTTTTCCCCCACCGACCTATTTTCAATTTTTTTGCCTGGTTTTTTGTTTCATTATTCCTTTTTCGAATTTTATTATTATTTCATTTTCTTATTTTTCCACTTATTTTTAATTTTCTTTTTCATTTGTCAACATTATTCGACACAGTGATTTTTTAATTTATCATTTTTTGGAAATTCATGCATAATTTTTGAACTCACGAACAATTTTTTTGCACTTTGAGTTTTCTGAATTCGCGTATCTTTTTGAATGCACGAAATTTTTTAGAATTTGAGCACATCATTTGAATTTGCATATATTTTAAGAACTCCCAACATTTTTTCAATTTCTTAATTGTTTTTGAATTAGCATACTTTTTTTAATTCAGGATCATTTTAAGAATTCGTGAACATTTTTTGTGAACATTTTCTGAATTAGTTAATTGTTTCCAAATTCCCGAACATGTTGTGAATTCATGAACATTTTTTCCAAATTTTCCATCTATTTTGATTTTCGAGAGTATTTTTTAAAAACTCACGGACATTTTAATAAATTCGTGAACAGTTTCCAAACCCATTAATATTTTCCAAAATTGATGAATATTTTTGAAATCATGATAGTTTTTGGAATCTTGTACACTATTGGAATTCATGAACATGTTTTGCATATGTGATTTTTTTCAATTCGCAAACATTTTTAAAAATAAGCTAATATTTTCTGAATTTTTCAAATATATTATGGTTTCCTGAATATTATTTCATAACTGGGAAATCTTTTAGAATTTGTCAGCATGTTTCTTAATTGTGAATATTTTTTCTAATTCACGAATTTCTTTAACACATGAACATTTTTTCCTCTAAATTATTATTCTGTTTGAAACTATTTTGGAATCCTGAATTATTTTCGAAGAATAAACAACAACAATAACAACAGTATACAAATGAAAAGGGAATGAAAACACAGGGACATCTCGCACAGCACATGGACACACGCGCTAGGGCAGCGGGGACGGTGCCTTTGCAGGAGAATCCTATCTGCCATATTCCGTGGCAGACTGTCGACCTAACATATGCCAAGCAATTGAACAGCAATGTGTGAATTCTGGTTTTACCAGATCTGGGCGGCCATGGCACATCTTTTCTCGTTTTCTATTTCTTTATTTCCGTCCGGGTTTTTCTCTTTTTACATTTTTGTTCAGTTTTTATTTCCCATTCTTCTTTATTTTTTTTAAATGATAAATTCCGTGTCAATGTTTTCTTATTTTATTTTCGGCATTAAAAAATGATAGCTTTTTGAAAATAGGTTCAACTTTTGAAAAATAAAAATTCATGTTTTCAAAAATTATGCGCGTTTTTAGCTGCATGAATGTTCTACAAATGCAAGTATTGAAGAATCCGGACAAGAAATTTACTAAATTTGAAAGAATTATCTTGTGAATTTCAAAAAAGTGTTGTTTTCAAAAAAGTGTTGCTTTCTTAAATTTTTTTGTTTCTTCACATTTATTTATTTATTTATCTTCACAAATATTTAAAATGTTCATGATTAACTTCTTTTTACAATTTCAAAGAGTATTTGCTTTTAAAATATATTCACATATATGAAGAAAAATGTTGTTTCGATTTTAAAAGAAATTCCCATTTTACAAAATTGATCACAACTACAATTTTTGTCACCTTTTCCTGTTTTGTTTGGAGTTTTAAAAATCATGTGTTAAACAAATGTTCATGTTTTTAAATTTTGTTCAAAATTTTGAAAAAGTTCCAGTTATGACAAAATGGGTCATAGATTCAAACATGTATGAATTTCCAATAAATGTAAAAGTTCGAAATTTCCAAAAAAAATGTTCCAAAATAAATCAGTAATTTGAAAATGTGTGCATGCAAAAATTATTTCACTAGTTCAAAGTAAAAAATTGCTTTTGAAGTTCTTTTTAGTTTTAGATCTGTCACTTTTGATAGCTCTTATGATATGCGCTGCCTATTGGATACCAAGGCTCATCAGCTCCTGGGGCTGGCCACGAGCATTCTCCAGCTGGAGGTCCTGTGTTCTATCCCTCACACGCGCACTACATTTTGGGGGGAGTTTTCCCACTTGTACCACTCGCTGCTAGGCCGGCCCAGTCAGGGGAGCCCCCGGCGCTACGCACCACATGAATGCAGTGTATGGTGTACCACTGCCAACATCGTTTGATGCATATGGAACAGAGAATGGGAAGCGCTCGTCAACATCGATCAGATGAAATTGTTGTCGTTCCATCGGCGTAAAGACCTAGATAGGCTTGATACGCTCGACAAAGGTTTTTCTTTCTTCCTGAGGGGCAAAAGAAAAACTTTGAATTTTTTAGTTTGAACAAGCTTCACTTTACTGTTTATTGAACAATAGGAATATAATGAAGATATGGAGTTTGAAGGAGCGAACATGGGCATCCTAAAGAAAGACCTAGAGTATATTTAGCGAGGCTATGTGCCTCTATATTGGTTCTTCCTTGGAAGATGAGGGACATCGAGAGAACTGTCGTGATGTAAGGTTGATCTCCTTGATAATAATAGTGCGTGACTCACTCGTATTTTTGTGAATGTCGTTAACCACACCATGACAGTCTGAAGCTATCTGCACGTTAGTAAGTGGTAAATTGAGAGCAAGCAAGAGCGCTTAGCGACAGGCCAACACCTCCAAAGAAAATTTCTTTTTTGAGAAATAAGAAAAACTTTCTAGGCGACGGCCAGTGGCAGCTGGGAAGCGATGGCCCAACAGTAATGGGACGGCCCAGAATGATACAATAAACAACCCACTCTGTTAGATGACATCCAGACTGGATTTTTTGGGAGCAACTAATTAAGGAGCTCCTTCGGGAGCCTCGCAACGATCAGCGCCACTTGGCGCGCTCTCAGCCATTCGCCACATGTCGCGCTCTGGGCGCTTTCTCTGGATTTTATTTTTTATTTTTCCGCATGCGTTTTCGGCTTTTTAAACGGTTTTTTTCTGATTTTTTTGACCTTTTGGTTTTTCACCGGTCTTCCCTGGCTTTTCGACCAAAATAAAAATTCGAAAAAAATAATTTTTTTGCGCAAAAAATGCATTTTTTTCGCGAGAGTCATGTTTTTGTTTTCGCGAGAGGCACGGTTGTGCTTTCACGAGAGGCACGGCCATGCCTCTTGAAAACGAAAAAAAATGTGTTTTCTATTTTTTTTCTTTTCGCGAGAGGCATGGTTTTGCTTCCGCGAGAGGCATAGTTGTGCTTTCGCGAGAGTCACGGCCGTGCCTCCTCGAAAACGAAAAAAAACATGTTTTCTGTTTTTTTTTTCTTTCGCGAGAGGCACGGTTTTGCTTCCGCGAGAGGCACGGTTGTGCTTTCGCGAAAGGCACAGGCGTGCCTATTTCGGAAAGGAAAAAAACCATTTTTCTGTTTTTTTTTTTGCTTCGGCGAGAGGCATGGTTTTGCTTCGGCGAGAGGCACGGTTGTGATTTCGTCAGAGGCACGGGCGTGCCTCTTTCGGAAAAGAAAAAAACCCGTGTTCTCGGTTCGTTTTTTCGTCGGTTTTTTTCGTCCATTTTTTTCGTGAAAAAAAAGTTCGTCAAAACCTATCAACATGGATCTAGTTTTAAAGATCTCGACACAAGGAATCCAACGCGAAAGCGGTTTGAGATTTGGACGCACGGTTTAAGAGATACAACATTTTGAATAAACGGATCTAGAAAAAAAGAGAAACTCCCAGGTTGCGACAAGTGGCGCGCATATAGCACGCCACTTGTTGCAACCTGAGAAAGTTAGAGTGATCTCCGCAAAAAATACTCATTAACTAGTGATTTCGGGATTTTGCATAAGGGCATGGGACCTCCTATACGGCGACCCGCGTGCCACAAATCAGACGCGCACCCCCACGCCCATCCCTTCGCGCCCTTCTGGACTGGCCCATGTGTGGGCTGCGACGCCCCCTGTTTTTCTCTTTTGATTTTTTCCTATTTTTTTAATAATCCAGGATATTAAAAGGTTGCGAAATTTGAAAAAATTATTCATAAATTCTGAAAAATTTCTGGAATCAAAAAATGTTCACGGTTCAAGAGGATCTTCACAAATTTGTAAAAAATGTTCATGGAACCAAAAAATGTTCCAGAATTTTAAAAAATGTTCTTGATTTCAAAATTGTTCGCGGTTACAAAATGTTCGTGGATTCAGAAAATGTGCGCAATTGGAGAGAAAGATTCAAGAATTAGTAAAAAAAATGTTCACAAATATAAAAAATGTTGACGATTTCGAAAAACTGTTCGTGAATTAAAAAAATATTCATGATTCAAAAATGGTCATGATTTTAAGATAATATACACGAATTTGAAAAATGTTCGCTATTTAAGAGAATATTCATGAATTAGTAAAAAAAATGTTGATTTTTTTTAAATGTTGACAATTTTGGAAAACATTCTTGTATTTGCAAAACATTCACAGTTTCGAGAGATGTTCACAAATTTGAAAGATATTCGCAAATTGAAAAGTAAAAATAAAAAAGGAGAAAAGGAAAGACAATTTAAAAAAGAAAAACGAAATTATAAAAGAAAAAGAAAAAAGAAAAGGTAGGAATAAACTGAAAGAAAAAAAATCGGGATTAGGCTGATCCATACGAACACCCAGTGCATGGGACACGCGCCACATCACGGGTGACCTATGCGTCAAATAGGAGTCGCCTAAGGGCATCTCCAATATGGACCCTCAAACCACCTACAACCGTCCGGACGGCACGGTACATACTTGTTGTGTTGTCCAACATGGGCATGTTTTGGTCCGCTCAGCGGTCCAGACGCACTTTTCCCCGCATATCGAAGACAAACTTGGGGTGCTTTTATGGATGTCCGGACCGCTACCATGCCTGTGTCTGACTTCCCTCGCCGACCAAAAAAAAAAACACCCTCGTCCATCACTAGTTGCTCGCATTCATGTCGCTGGAGAGTGGCCGCTTCGCATTGACGCCGGTGTAGAACAGATGTGACCTCTCAGTGTTACCATTGAAGCAGCGTGCCAGCTATGAGAGCGCCGCCCGCTGCATTCCCGGCGGAACACACCTAATCGCCACATTCAAACGACCACAAATTGCCGACCTTCCTTCATTAAACCCGCGCTTGTGCCGAGAAACCTACTTCGAGCACACGTCCATTTGTGAGCCACCCATCATTGAACACAACGCCCAGTTGGTTCCGGCAATCCGCCTGCTATTTAAACGATGCGAGGCGTCGGGCAAAAAGCGCACCACACTGTGCTCACATATCTTCCTTGCACCATTTTCTCCACAATTTTCATGGTATCCGACGAGCAGGAAGAGGAGTTCTCCGGCAAAAAAGTCGGCTTGCTGGTCCGTCGAGCCCGTCGGATACGAGCCATGCAACTCTCTAACCCACCTCCCTCGATGCTCAAGGTCGCTGCATGCTAGATCACCGAGACAGAAGCTCCAAGCCGGCGCGACGTTCAATAACTCGCCGCTCCAAACCAGCTTGCCAAGGAGTAGCGAGCTGCTCCAGGCAGGCACACGGGGGACCACGGCAACACAGGCATCGTGGTTGCCACGGATGATGCCATTTCGTACCGCTCCTCCCGTACGTGCGACCGCACCATCCACCATCCACCATCAATGTTGGCGTAATCGCGCCCTACCGATGGAGAAACAAGCCGGCTTCACGGAGATCGATGAAGCGCTGGCCAACACATCCGCGCCCACTGCCCTCATCGAGGAGAAATGAAACATGGTAGGTCACCGCTGCTTGGGTACCATGAATACCTCCACCGCGGCGATGCCGGTGTACACAAGCAGTGTCTTGCCTTGTAGCAGGCGACCGTCGTCCCCTGCCCCTCCGGCTGAAGCACATCCCGCAGTGCCACTCCGATGAGCGATCCTATCAAACATGAGGAAGCGAGCCGCCCTTTGCGCCAGAGCATATACCTCCGAGGCTCAAGGTAGTCCGATAGCAGGGTGCCGGACATGGGGAAGACAATGGAAATCCGTCGGGTCGGCCATAGACTAGTCAAGGGTATCCGTGTCATGAGAATGGATATCTGCCGATGCCAGTCGTAGACTAGTTTTACCTTAGTCCGGTATAGTTTTAGTTAAAAAATGCCCAATATGTAATGAATTCATTCAGTTTACATGAAATCCGTTGTGTTTGCATGAATTTTCATTTGGTTAGTTCAAAAGGTGGTCGAAATATATGCACGCAGCGTTGGATGGGCACCTCGCGCATCCGTATCCGTGGACGGACCCCCTTGTCCGCAGACAGATGCAGGAGCAAATTTGCGGCTCAGTGTTGGAGATGTCGTAAATGCATGGATGATTCCTATTGGATGCATTGGCCGCCGGATAGGGATCTAGCGATTACTGCCTCCTCATGCGCCACGTACTCGGTAAAGGCCAGCCATACTAGTTTTCCCCACCGGTTTTGGGAAGGTTCTAGAACCTTCCCTAAATCGAATTTTATTTGTTTTTTGCCCGGTTTTTTCTTTCTTTTTTTTCCTTTTATGTATATTTATTATTTTATTTTTCATCTTTCCTTTTTATTTTATATTTTTCCTTTTCATTCATTTCGTTAACATTTTTTGAAATTTTGAACCAGTAATTGTTTTTGAATTCATGATTTTGTCTTAGAAATTATGAACAATTTTCGAACTCAAGGACACTTTTTTAAATATTGTGAACATTTTTTGATTCTGAATATTTTTTAATTCACACACATTTTTCGAGTTTTTGAAACTTTTCTGAATTCAGGATATTTTGGAATTTTTTCATTATGTTTGTATTTGTGAGCATGTTTTGAATTCATGAAATTTTTGTTGAATATGGGAACAAATACTGAATTATTTGAATTTTTTTACATACTTGTGGACATTTCCTTGAAAGTCGTGAACAGTTTTCGAACGCATGAACATTGTTCCAAATTCGTAAACAATTTTTGGAATCTTGTACAATTTTTGAATTCATGAATCTTATTTGAATACATGAAAGGATTCACAAACACAGTTTTATATACGCGTTTTTTGGAATTCACAAATATTTTATGATTTCTTGAACATTTTTTTATGATCGGAAACATTTTTTTGGAATTTGTGAACACTTTCTTTAAATCACGAACATTTTTTCAATGTGCTAATAATTTCTTTCAACCATCGAAATTTGCTATTCAATTTTAAACTTTTTTGAAATTCTGAATGATTGACAAAGAATAAAAAGAACATTAAAGAAAAA
>NC_041393.1:61059943-61098322 GCF_002162155.2 Triticum dicoccoides
TGACCGGCCCATTACACAGATTGCACGTTCCAATTTTGGGAATGTTCTCCTCCCAGTCGGGTTTCTCCAGTTTTGTGAATCGTCTAGGAGGTTCGTGAACCAGTTATTTTCATCTTCTTTTTCCTTTTTAGGTTCTATTTTCTACTTTCTGTTTCTCTTATTTTTCATTTTCATTTTTCTTTTTTCAAAATATGTTCTTGTAAATTCAATGAAAATCATACTCAATGTACTTTCGCCACATCGCACAGGCGACGGAGATTTGGGCCGGCCAATGACCAGCAATGCGCGACTTCTAGTTTTACCGATTGTGGAATCCTCTTATCTCTTCTTTTTTCTATCCGGGTTTCTTGTTTTAAATTTTTGGTCGGGTTTTCTTTGTTATTTTCTTTTTTCTTAAAATATAAATTTCTAAAAAATGCAAGATATATTAAAAAAAATCTGATTTCAAAAAATATTGTTTTTAGAAAAGGTCTGAAATTCAAAATATGTTCATGATTACATATAAAAGTTTACAATTTCAACAAGTATTGTCCTTTAATAAATGTTCAGCAATTTGGAAGATGCTTTTTTTTTCAAATTGTTTGTATTTTCAAAAAATGCCCCATTTTCAACAATTAATTGCAATATAATTATTTCACCTTTTAAAATTTGGTTTTGGGTTAAAAATATCATGTTTTAAATAATGTCTTTGTTTACAAGTTTTTTCAGAATTTCGAAAAAAAAAGTTCCTGTTATCCAAAAATCGGTCACAGATTCCAACATGTTTGCATTTTCAACTAGTGTTTGAGATCCCGTTTTCAATTTTTTTCACAGTTTTGAAAGTATCCGTGTTTCAAAATGTATTTCACTTTTTCAAAATAAAAATCACATTCGAAATTATAAAAAATCTTTTGATTTTTTGCTTGTGATAACTCTTATGGTATGCGCTACAAATTGGACACCAAAGTTGATCAAGTCGTGTAGCTAGCCATGAGCGTGCTCTAGCAAAAGGTCATGTGTTTCTATCCCTCGCACGATCACTACATTTATTGGGGTGTTTTCCCCGCTTGTACATCTCGCTGCTAGGCCGGACCAGCCGGGGGAGCCCCCGGCGCGACACCCGTCATTTGACACAAAGAAGCTCAAGTAGGGGCTCTCACAGCGATGTAGCTTGTGGCGACCCTATGCAAGGGTCTGCCATAGGGAGTCGGCACTGGCCCCGTCAAGCAACCACGTGTGACACCATGCTTAATTCACACTGAAGGTATGAGTGCGTTTTTACCGCTCAAAAAAAAAGATACGAGTGTTCTTTCTGTCTTTTTAGAAGAAAAAAAATGCCAAATACATATGTTGAGGAAAATCAATTTAGTTAATTTTTAAAAAGTTCAGTGAACATTCAAAAGTGTAAATTTAGGTTAAAAATGTTTGCTCAACCTTTGAAAAGATGTTTGTACCATTCGGAAAAGTTATTCTTACATTACAAAAATTTCACGTGTTTCCAAAAATGTATGTGAAATTAAAAAATAATAATATGTTATACAAAGTAAACAATATTCCTCTAATTCAAAAATTAAAGTTTCATGCCAGGCAAAAAATGTATGTTTCACTTCACAAAATGTTCACGTGTTTAGAAAACCATGCAATGTAGAAAACATTTTTTCCAATGCACGAAAAATAATGTTTTGCATCATACAAAAAATGTTTCAACGTGTATTCCAGAAAATGTTTAGCACAAGTAATTGAAAAAATGTTAATCATGTATTTCATTTTTTTCATGTATCTATACCTACTAATAAACCACGCATTGCTTTCGTCGGGTTCACCGTCGTGATGTTTTTGCACAAAAGTCCTTGTGGTTTTTGGTAATTCAACCCATAGTACTTTTTAAAGAAAGAGGCAGTCTCGATAAAAAAAATCATCCGGCTGTATCTATCAAAAAAACCAGCTGGGTCCTCGACCATGGATGGGTCTTTTTTTGGGGACCATGAGCCACATTCAAAAAAATGCATCAGCTAGAGATCGAACTCACGACTTTAAACACGGTAAAAAATGAAGGAAATATGCTCTAGAGGCAATAATAAAGTTGTTATTCTATATTTCCTTATTCATGATAAATTTTTATTATTCATGCTAGAATTGTATTAACCGGAAACTTGATACATGTGCGAATACATAGACAGAATACTGTGTCCCTTGTATGCCTCTACTAGACTAGCTCGTTGATCAAAGATGATTAAGTTTCCTAGCCATGAACATGTGTTGTCATTTGATGAACGGGATCACATCATTAGGAGAATGATGTGATGGACAAGACCCATCCGTTAGCTTAGCATAATGATCGTTCAGTTTTATTGCTACTGTTTTCTTCATGACAATACATATTCCTCCGACTATGAGATTATGCAACTCCCGGACACTGGAGGAATGCCTGGTGTGCTATCAAACGTCAAAACGTAACTGGGTGATTATAAAGATGCTCTACATGTATCTCCGAAGTTGTTTGTTGGGTTGGCATAGATCGAGATTAGGATTTGTCACTCCGAGTATCGGAGAGGTATCTCTGGGCCCTCTCGGTAATGCACATCATATGAAGCCTTGCAAGCAATGTGACTAATGAGTTAGTTACATGATGATGCATTACGGAATGAGTAAAGAGACTTGCCGGTAACGAGATTGAACTAGGTATGAAGATATCGATGATTGAATCTCGGGCAAGTAACATACCGATGACAAAGGGAATAACATATTGAAGGAAATATGCCCTAGAGGCAATAATAAAGTTATTATTTATTTCCTTATATCATGATAAATGTTTATTATTCATGCTAGAATTGTATTAACCGGAAACATAATACATGTGTGAATACATAGACAAGCATAGTGTCACTAGTATGCCTCTACTTGACTAGCTCGTTTATCAAAGATGGTTATGTTTCCTGACCATAGACATGTGTTTCATTTGATTAACGGGATCACATCATTAGGAGAATGATGTGATTGACTTGACCCATTCCGTTAGCATAGCACCCGATCGTTTAGTGTGTTGCTGTTGCTTTCTTCATGACTTATACATGTTCCTATGACTATGAGATTATGCAACTCCCGTTTACCGGAGGAACACTTTGTGTGCTACCAAACGTCACAACGTAACTGGGTGATTATAAAGGTGCTCTACAGGTGTCTCCGAAGGTACATGTTGGGTTGGTGTATTTCGAGATTAGGATTTGTCACTCCGATTGTCGGAGAGGTATCTCTGGGCCCTCTCGGTAATACACATCACTCAAGCCTTGCAAGCATTGCAACTAATGAATTAGTTGCGGGATGATGTATTACGGAACGAGTAAAGAGACTTGCCGGTAACGAGATTGAACTAGGTATTGGATACCGATGATCGAATCTCGGGCAAGTAACATGCCGATGACAAAGGGAACAACGTATGTTGTTATGCGGTTTGACCGATAAAGATCTTCGTAGAATATGTAGGAACCAATATGGGCATCCAGGTTCTGCTATTGGTTATTGACCGAGAATAGTTCTAGGTCCTATCTACATAGTTCTCGAACCCGTAGGGTCCGCACGCTTAACGTTACGATGACAGTTTTATTATGAGTTTATAAGTTTTGATGTACCAAAGTTTATTCGGAGTCCTGGATGTGTTCACGGACATGACGAGGAGTCTCGAAATGGTCGAGACATAAAGATTGATATATTGGACGACTATATTCGGACACCGGAAGTGTTCCGGACGTTTTAGGAGAAAACCGGAGTGCCGAAGGGTTACCGGAACCCCCCGGGGAGAGATAATGGGCCACATGGGCCTTGGTGGAAAGAGAGAGGGGCGGCCAGGGTGGGCCGCGCGCCCCCTCTCCCTCTGGTCCGAATTGGACTAGGAGGGGGGGCGGCGCCCCCCCTCTTTCCTTCCCCCTCTCCCCCTTCCTTTCCCCTCCTAGTAGGAGTAGGAAAGGGGGAGTCCTACTCCTACTAGGAGGAGGACTCCTCCTCCTTGGTGCGCCCACAAGGGCCGGCCAGCCTCCCCCCTTGCTCCTTTATATACGGGGGCAGGGGGGCACCCCAAAACACACAAGTTGATCTACGGATCGTTCCTTAGCCGTGTGCGGTGCCCCCCTCCACCATATTCCACCTCGGTCATATCATCGCGGAGTTTAGGCGAAGCCCTGCGCCGGTAGAACATCATCTTCGTCACCACGCCGTCATGCTGATGGAAGTCATCCCCGAAGCTTTGCTGGATCGGAGCCCGGGGATCGTCATCGAGCTGAACGTGTGCTGAACTCGGAGGTGCCGTACATTCGGTGCTTGGATCGGTCGGATCGTGAAGACGTATGACTACATCAACCGCGTTGTGCTAACGCTTCCGCTTACGGTCTACAAGGGTACATGGACTACACTCTCCCCTCTCGTTGCTATGCCATCACCATGATCTTGCGTGTGCGTAGGAAATTTTTTGAAATTACTACGTTCCCCAACAGTGGCATCCGAGCCTAGGTTTTATGCGTTGATGTTATATGCACGAGTAGAACACAAGTGAGTTGTGGGCGATATAAGTCATACTGCTTACCAGCATGTCATACTGCTTACCAGCATGTCATACTTTGGTTCGGCGGTATTGTTGGATGAAGCGGCCCGGACCGACATTACGCGTACGCTTACGCGAGACTGGTTCTACCGACGTGCTTTGCACACAGGTGGCTGGCGGGTGTCAGTTTCTCCAACTTTAGTTGAGCCGAGTGTGGCTACGCCCGGTCCTTGCGAAGGTTAAAACATCACCAACTTGACAAACTATCGTTGTGGTTTTGATGCGTAGGTAAGAACGGTTCTTGCTAAGCCCGTAGCAGCCACGTAAAATTTGCAACAACAAAGTAGAGGACGTCTAACTTGTTTTTGCAGGGCATGTTGTGATGTGATATGGTCAAGACGTGATGCTATATTTTATTGTATGAGATGATCATGTTTTGTAACCGAGTTATCGGCAACTGGCAGGAGCCATATGGTTGTCGCTTTATTGTATGCAATGCAATCGCCCTGTAATGCTTTACTTTATCACTAAGCGGTAGCGATAGTCATAGAAGCATAAGATTGGCGAGACAACAACGATGCTACGATGGAGATCAAGGTGTCGCGCCGGTGACGATGGTGATCATGACGGTGCTTCGAAGATGGAGATCACAAGCACAAGATGATGATGGCCATATCATATCACTTATATTGATTGCATCTGATGTTTATCCTTTATGCATCTTATCTTGCTTTGATTGACGGTAGCATTTTAAGATGATCTCTCACTAAATTATCAAGAAGTGTTCTCCCTGAGTATGCACCATTGCCAAAGTTCGTCGTGCCCAGACAGCACGTGATGATCGGGTGTGATAAGCTCAACGTCCATCTACAATGGGTGCAAGCCAGTTTTGCACACGCAGAATACTCAGGTTAAACTTGACGAGCCTAGCATATGCAGATATGGCCTCGGAACACGGAGACCGAAAGGTCGAGCGTGAATCATATAGTAGATATGATCAACATAGTGATGTTCACCATTGAAAACTACTCCTTTTCACGTGATGATCGGTTATGGTTTAGTTGATTTGGATCACGTGATCACTTAGAGGATTAGAGAGATATCTTTCTAAGTGGGAGTTCTTAAGTAATATGATTAATTGAACTTTAATTTATCATGAACTTAGTCCTGGTAGTATTTTGCAAATTATGTTGTAGATCAATAGCTTGCGTTGTTGCTTTCATATGTTTATTTTGATATGTTCCTAGAGAAAATTGTGTTGAAAGATGTTAGTAGCAATGATGCGCATTGGATCCGTGATCTGAGGTTTATCCTCATTGCTGCGCAGAAGAATTATGTCCTTGATGCACCGCTAGGTGACAGACCTATTGCAGGAGCAGATGCAGACGTTATGAACGTTTGGCTAGCTCAATATGATGACTACTTGATAGTTTAGTGCACCATGCTTAACGGCTTAGAATCGGGACTTCAAAGACGTTTTGAACGTGATAGACCATATGAGATGTTCCAAGAGTTGAAGTTAATATTTCAAGCAAATACCTGAGTTGAGAGATATGAAGTCTCCAACAAGTTCTATAGCTAAAAGATGGAGGAGAATTGCTCAACTAGTGAGCAAGTCCTGAGATTGTCTAAGTACTACAATCGCTTGAATCAAGTGGGAGTTAATCTTCCAGATAAGATAGTGATTGGCAGAGTTCTGTAGTCACCATCACCAAGTTATTGGAACTTCGTGATGAACTATAATGCAAGGGATGACGAAAACGATTCCCGAGCTCTTCGTGATGCTGAAATCGACGAAGGTAGAAATCAAAGAAAAACATCAAAGTGTTGATGGTGGACAAGATCACTAGTTTCAAGAAAAAGGGCAAAGGGAAGAAGGGGAACTTCAAAAAGAACAACAAGCAAGTTGTTGCTCAAGTGAAGAAGCCCAAGTCTGGACCTAAGCCTAAGACTAAGTGATTCTACTGCAAAGGGACTGGGCACTGGAAGTGGAACTACCCCAAGTATTTGGCGGATAAGAAGGATGGCAAAGTGAACATAGGTATATTTGATATACATGTTATTGATGTGTACTTTACTAGTGTTTATAGCAACCCCTTCGTATTTGATACTGGTTTAGTTGCTAAGAGTAGTAACTTGAAACGGGAGTTGTAGAATAAACAGAAACTAGTTGAGGGTGAGGTGACGATGTGTGTTGGAAGTAGTTCCAAGATTGATATGATCATCATCGCACACTCCCTATACTTTCGGGATTAGCGTTGAACCTAAATAAGTGTTATTTGGTGTTTGCGTTGAGCATGAATGTGATTTGATCATGTTTATTGCAATACGATTATTCATGTAAGTTAGAGAATAATTGTTGTTCTGTTTACATGAATAAAACCTTCTTGGTCATACACCCAATGAAAATGGTTTGTTGGATCTTGATCGTGTGATACACATATTCATAATATTGAATCCAAAAGATGTAAAGTTAATAATGATAGTGCAACTTATTTGTGGCACTGCCGTTTAGGTCATATTGGTGTAAAGCGCATGAAGAAACTCCATGCTGATGGGCTTTTGGAATCACTTGATTATGAATCACTTGATGCTTGCGAACCATGCCTCATGGGCAAGATGACTAAGACTCCGTTCTCCGGAACAATGGAGCGAGCAACAGATTTGTTGGAAATAATACATACTGATGTATGCGATCCAATGAGTGTTGATGCTCGTGGCAAGTATCGTTATTTTCTGACCTTCACAGATGATTTGAGCAGATATGGGTATATCTACTTAATGAAACACAAGTCTGAAACATTTGAAAAGTTCAAAGAATTTCATAGTGAAGTGGAGAATCATCGTAACAAGAAAATCAAGTTTCTATGATCTGATCGTGGAGGAGAATATTTGAGTTACGAGCTTGGCCTTCAGTGGAATAGTTTCACAAACTCATGCCACCTAGAACACCACGGCGTAACGGTGTGTCCGAACATCGTAACCACACTTTATTGGATATTGTGCGACCTATGATGTCTCTTATCGGTTTACCACTATCATTTTGGGGTTATGCATTAGAGACAGTTGCATTCACTTTAAATAGGGCACCATCAAAATCCATTTGAGACGACGCCTTATGAACTGTGGTTTGGCAAGAAACCAAAGTTGTCGTTTCTTAAAGTTTGGGGCTGCGGTGCTTATGTGAAAAAGTTTCAACCTGATAAGCTCGAACCTAAATCGGAGAAGTGCGTCTTCATAGAATAGCCAAAGGAAACTGTTGGGTACACCTTCTATCACAGATCCGAAAGCAAGATTCGCTGCTAAGATGGATCCTTTCTAGAGAAGGAGTTTCTCTCGAAAGAAGTGAGTGGGAGGAAAGTAGAACTTGATAAGGTAATTGTGCCTTCTTCCAAATTGGAAAGTAGCTCATCACAGAAATCAGTTCCAGTGATGCCTGCACCGATTAGTGAGGAAGTTAATGATGATGATCATGAAACTTCGGATCAAGTTACTACAGAAACTCGTAGGTCTTCCAGAGTATGGTCCGCACCAGAGTAGTATGGTAATCCTGTTCTGAAAGTCATGTTACTAGACCATGATAAACCTACGAACTATGAGGAAGCGATGATGAGCCCAGATTCCGCGAAATGGCTTAAGGCCATGAAATCTGAGATGGGATCCATGTATGAGAACAAAGTGTGGACTTTGGTTGTCTTGCCCGATGATCGGCAAGCCATAGAAAATAAATGGATCTTCAAGAGGAAGACGGACACTGATAGTAGTGTTACTATCTACTAAGCTCGACTTGTTGCGAAAGGTTTTTGACAAGTTCAAGGTGTTGAATACTATGAGATTTTCTCAATTGTATCGATGCTTAAGTCTGTCCGAATCATGTTAGCAATTGCCACATTTTATGAAATCTGGCAAATGGATATCAAAACTGTGTTCCTGAATGGATTTCTGGAAGAAAAGTTGTATATGATGCAACCAGAAGGTTTTGTCGATCCGAAAGGTGCTAACAAAATGTGCAAGCTCCAGCGATCCATCAATGGACTGATGCAAGCATCTCGGAGTTGGAATATACGCTTTGATGAGTTGATCAAAGCATATGGTTTTATACAGACTTTTGGAAAGGCCTGTATTTACAAGAAAGTGAGTGGGAGCACTACAGCCTTTCTGATAAGTATATGTGAATGACATATTGTTAGTCGAAAATGATGTATAATTTTCTGGAAAGCATAAAGAAGTGTTTGAAAGGAGTTTTTCAAAGAAAGACCTCGGTGAAGCTGCTTACACATTGAGCATCAAGATCTATAGAGATAGATCAAGACGCTTGATAAGATTTTTCAATGAGTACATATCTTGACAAGATTTTGAAGTAGTTCAAAATGGAACAGTCAAAGAAAGAGTTCTTGCCTGTGATGCAAATGTGTGAAGTTGAATAAAACTCAAAACCCGACCATGGCAGAAAATAGAAAGAGAATGGAAAATCATTCCCTACACCTCAGTCATAGGTTCTATAAAGTATGCTATGCTATGTACCAGACCTATTGTATACCTTGCTCTGAGTTTGGCAAAGGAATACAATTTTGATCTAAGAGTAGATCACTGGACAACGGTCAAGAATATCCTTAGTGAGGACTAAGGAGATGTTTCTCGATTATGGAGGTGATAAAAAGAGCCCGTCGTAAAGAGTTACATCGGTGCAAGCTTTTAAACCGATCTAGATGACTCTAAGTCTCAATCTGGATACATATTGAAAGTGGGAGCAATTAGCTAGAGTAGCTCCGTGCAGAGCATTGTAGACATAGAATATTTGCAAAATACATACGGCTCTGAATGTGACAGACCCGTTGACTAATCTTCTCTCATGAGCAAAACATGATCATACCTTAGTACTCTTTGGGTGTTAATCACATAGCGATGTGAACTAGATTATTGACTCTAGTAAACTCTTTGGGTGTTGGTCACATGACGATGTGAACTATGGGTGTTAATCACATACAAATGTGAATATTGGTGTTGAATCACATGATGATGTGAACTAGATTATTGACTCTAGTGCAAGTGGGAGACTGAAGGAAATATGCCCTAGAGGCAATAATAAAGTTATTATTTATTTCCTTATATCATGATAAATGTTTATTATTCATGCTAGAATTGTATTAACCGGAAACATAATACATGTGTGAATACATAGACAAACATAGTGTCACTAGTATGCCTCTACTTGACTAGCTCGTTGATCAAAGATGGTTATGTTTCCTGACCATAGACATGTGTTGTCATTTGATTAACGGGATCACATCATTAGGAGAATGATGTGATTGACTTGATCCATTCCGTTAGCATAGCACCCGATCGTTTAGTGTGTTGCTGTTGCTTTCTTCATGACTTATACATGTTCCTATGACTATGAGATTATGCAACTCCCGTTTACCGGAGGAACACTTTGTGTGCTACCAAACGTCACAACGTAACTGGGTGATTATAAAGGTGCTCTACAGGTGTCTCCGAAGGTACATGTTGGGTTGGCGTATTTCGAGATTAGGATTTGTCACTCCGATTATCGGAGAGGTATCTCTGGGCCCTCTCGGTAATACACATCACTTAAGCCTTGCAAGCATTGCAACTAATGAGTTAGTTGCGGGATGATGTATACGGAACGAGTAAAGAGACTTGCCGGTAACGAGATTGAACTAGGTATTGGATACCGACGATCGAATCTCGGGCAAGTAACATGTCGATGACAAAGGGAACAACGTATGTTGTTATGCGGTTTGACCGATAAAGATCTTCGTAGAATATGTAGGAACCAATATGGGCATCCAGGTTCCGCTATTGGTTATTGACCGAGAATAGTTCTAGGTCATGTGTACATAGTTCTCGAACCCGTAGGGTCCGCACGCTTAACGTTACGATGACAGTTTTATTATGAGTTTATAAGTTTTGATGTACTCAAGTTTGTTCGGAGTCCTGGATGTGATCACGGACATGACGAGGAGTCTCGAAATGGTCGAGACATAAAGATTGATATATTGGACGACTATATTCGGACACTGGAAGTGTTCCGGACGTTTTCGGAGAAAACCGGAGTGCCGGAGGGTTACCGGAACCCCCCGGGGAGAGATAGTGGGCCACATGGGCCTTGGTGGAAAGAGAGAGGGGCGTCCAGGGTGGGCCGCGCGCCCCCTCTCCCTCTGGTCCGAATTGGACTAGGAGGGGGGGGCGGCACCCCCCCTCTTTCCTTCCCCCTCTCCCCCTTCCTTTCCCCTCCTAGTAGGAGTAGGAAAGGGGGAGTCCTACTCCTACTAGGAGGAGGACTCCTCATCCTTGGCGCGCCCACAAGGGCCGGTCGGCCTCCCCCTTGCTCCTTTATATACGGGGGTAGGGGGGCACCCCAGAACACACAAGTTGATCTACGGATCGTTCCTTAGCCGTGTGCGGTGCCCCCCTCCACCATATTCCACCTCGATCATATCGTCGCGGAGTTTAGGCGAAGCCCTGCACCGGTAGAACATCATCTTCATCACCACGCCGTCGTGCTGACGGAACTCATCCCCGAAGCTTTGCTGGATCGGAGCCCGGGGATCGTCATCGAGCTGAACGTGTGCTGAACTCGGAGGTGCCGTACGTTCGGTGCTTGGATCGGTCGGGTCGTGAAGACGTACGACTACATCAACCGCATTGTGCTAACGCTTCCGCTTACGGTCTACAAGGGTACGTGGACTATGCTCTCCCCTCTCGTTGCTATGCCATCACCATGATCTTGCGTGTGCGTAGGAATTTTTTTGAAATTACTACGTTCCCCAACACATATGTTGTCATTGCGGTTCGACCGATAAAGATTTTCGTAGAATATGTGGGAACCAATATGAGCATCCAGGTTCCGCTATTGGTTATTGACCGGAGAGGTGTCTCGATCATGTCTACATAGTTCTCGAACCCGTAGGGTCCGCACTCTTAACGTTCGATAGAGAAAACTAAGTTCCTAGAGAAAGCTAAGTTGAAAGATGATGGTAGCAACTACACGGTCTGGGTCCGTAACTTGAGGATTATCCTCATTGCTGCACAGAAGAATTATGTCCTTGATGCACCGCTAGGTGAAAGGCATGCTGCAGGAGCAGAAGCTAACGTTATGAACGTCTGGCAAGCTCGATCTGATGACTACTCGTTAGTTCAGTGTGCCATGCTTTACGGCTTAGAATCGGGACTTCAAAGACGTTTTGAATGTCATGGACCATATGAGATGTTCCAGGAGTTGAAGTTAATATTTCAAGAAAATGCCTGAGTTGAGAGATATGAAGTCTCCAACAAGTTCTATAGTTGCAAGATGGAGGAGAACAATTCTGTCAGTGAGCACATACTCAGAATGTCTGGGCACCATAATCACTTGACTCAGCTAGGATTTAATCTTCTAGATGATTGTGTCATTGAAAGAGTTCTTCAATCACTACCACCAAGCTACAAAGGCTTCATGATGAACTACAAAATGCAAGGGATAGAGAAGACTATTCCCAAGCTCTTCGCAATGCTAAAGGCCGTGGAGGTAGAAATCAAGAAGGAGCATCAAGCGTTGATGGTTAACAAGACCACTAGTTTCAAGAAGAAGGGCAAGGGTAAGAAGGGGAACTTCAAGAAGAATGGCAAGCAAGTTGTCACTCCCGGAAAGAAACCCAAAGCTGGACCCAAGCTTGAAACTGAGTGCTTCTACTGCAAAGGGGCTGGTCGCTGGAAGCGGAACTGCACCAAGTATTTGGCGGATAAGAAGGATGCAAAGTGAACAAAGGTATATTTGATATAAATGTTATTGATGTGTACCTTACTAATTCTCATAGCAGTGTCTGGGTATTTGATACCAGTTCAGTTGCTCATATTTGTAACTCGAAACAAGGACTGCGGATTAAAGGAAGATTGGCTAAGAACGAGGTGACGATGCGCATCGGGAATGGTTCTAAGGTCGATGTGATCGTCGTCGGCACGCTACCTCTACATCTACCTTCGGGGTTAGTTTTAGACCTGAATAATTGTTATTTGGTGCCAGCGTTGAGCATGAACATTATATCTGGATCTTGTTTAGTGCGAGACAGTTATTCATTTAAATCAGAGAATAATGATTGTTCCATTTGTATGAGTAATATCTTTTATGGTCATGCACCGTTGAAGAGTGGTCTATTTCTGTTGAATCTCGATCGTGGTGATACACATATTCATAATATTGATGCCAAAAGATGCAAAGTTGATAATGATAGTGCAACTTATTTATGGCACTGTCGTTTAGGTCATATCGGTGTAAAGCGCATGAAGAAACTCCATGCAGATGGACTTTTGGAATCACTTGATTATGAATCATTTGATACTTGTGAACCATGCCTCATGGGTAAGATGACTAAAACTCCGTTCTCCAGAACAATGGAACGAGCTAATGACTTATTGGAAATAATACATACCGATGTATGCCGTCCGATGAGTGTTGAGGCTCGTGGCGGGTATCGTTATTTTTTGACCTTCACTGATGACTTGAGCAGATATGGGTATATCTACTTAATGAAACACAAGTCTGAAACATTTGAAAATTTCAATGAATTTCGGAGTGAAGCAAAGAATCATCGTAACAAGAAAATAAAGTTTCTACAATCTGATTGTGGAGGTGAATATTTGAGTTATGAGTTTGGCCTTCATTTAAAACAATGTGGAATAGTTTCACAACTCATGCCACCAGGAACACCACAACGTAAGGGTGTGTCCGAACATCGTAACCGCATGTGCGATCTATGATGTCTCTTACCGATTTACCACTATCGTTTTGGGGATATGCATTAGAGACAGTTGCATTGACGTTAAACAGGGCACCGTCAAAATCCGTTGAGACAACACCGTATGAACTGTGGTTTGGCAATAAACCTAAGTTGTCGTTTCTTAAAGTTTGGGGATGCGATGCTTATGTCAAAAGGCTTCAGCCTGATAAGCTCGAACCCAAATCAGAGAAGTGCGTCTTCATAGGATACCCTAAGGAAAAAATTGGGTACACCTTCTACCACAGATCTGAAGGCAAGATCTTTGTTGCCAATAATGGAACCTTTCTAGAGAAGGAGTTTCTCTCGAAAGAAGTGAGTGGGAGGAAAGTAGAACTTGATGAGATAATTGTACCTTCTCTCAGTTTGGAAAGCAACTCATCCGAGAAATCCGTTCCCGTGATGCCTACAACAACTGGAGAGGAAGCTAATGATAATGATCATGAAACTTCGGTTCAAGTTGCTACAGAACCTCGTAGGTCAACCAAAGCATGATCCGCACCAGAGTGGTACAGTAATCCTATTCTGGAAGTCATGTTACTTGACCATGACAAACCAATGAACTATGAAGAAGCTATGATGAGCCCAGATTCCGATAAATGGCTTGAGGACATGAAATCTGAGATAGGATCCATATATGAGAACATAGTGTGGACTTTGGTGGATTTGCCCGATGATCGGTGACCCATAGAGAATAAATGGATCTTCAAGAAGAAGACTAACGCTGATGGTAATGTTACTGTCTATAAAGCTCGACTTGTTGCAAAAGGTTTTTGACAAGTTCAAGGAGTTCACTACGATGATACTTTTTCACCCATAGCGATGCTTAAGTCTGTCTGAATCATGTTAGCAATTGCTGCATTTTATGATTATGAAATCTAGCAAATTGATGTCAAAACTGCATTTCTTAATGGATTTCTTAAAGAAGAGTTGTATATGATGCAACCAGAAGGTTTTGTCGATCCTAAAGGTGCTAACAAAGTGTGCATTCTCTAGCGATCCATTTATGGACTGGTGCAAGCATCTCAGAATTGGAATACACTTTGATGAGGTGATCAAAGCATATGGTTTTATACAGACTTTTGGAGAAATCTGTATTTACAAGAAAGTGAGTGGGAGCTCTATAGCATTTCTAATATTATATGTGGATGACATATTGTTGATTGGAAATGATGTAGAATTTCTGGATAGCATAAAAGGATACTTGAATAAAAGTTTTTCAATGAAAGACCTCGGTGAAGCTGCTTATATATTGGGCATCAAGATCTATAGAGATAGATCAAGATGCTTGATAGGACTTTCACAAAGCACATACCTTGATAAAGTTTTAAAGAAGTTCAAAATGGATCAAGCAAATAAAGGGTTCTTGCATGTGTTATAAGGTGTGAAGTTGAGTCAGATTCAATGCCCGACCACAATAGAAGATAGAGAGAAAATGAAAGTCATTCCCTATGCCTCAGCCATAGGTTCTATCATGTATGCTATACTGTGTACCAGACCTGATGTGTGCCTTGCTATAAGTTTAGCAGGGAGGTACCAAAGTAATCCAGGAGTGGATCGCTGGACAACGGTCAAGAACATCCTGAGGTACCTGAAAAGGACTAGGGATATGTTTCTCGTTTATGGAGGTGACGAAGAGCTTGTCGTAAGTGGTTACGTCAGCGCTAGTTTTGACACTAATTCGGATGACTCTAAGTCACAAACCGGATACATATATATATTGAATGATGGAGCTGTTAGTTGGTGTAGTTCCAAGCAGAGCGTCGTGGCAGAATCTACATGTGAAACGGAGTACATAGCTGCTTCGGAAACAGCAAATGAAGGAGTCTGGATGAAGGAGATCATATCCGATCTAGGTGTAATACCTACTGCATGAGGTCCAATGAAAATCTTTTGTGATAATACTGGAGCAATTGCCCTGGCGAAGGAATCCAGATTTCACAAAAATACCAAAATGATTTTATCAAGGAGGGAGACATATAGATTTACAAAATAAATACTGTCAGATTACGGGATTCGCAAACCCTTGAAAGGTTCGAACTCTGGGGTGCATGCGGAGATCTCAACCTACCAAGCTTGCCCACTCGTGATTCTCCTAAGCCTAGAGCGTCGAGCTCGAAGAGACAAAGAGACACAATAGTTTATCCTGGTTCGGGCCACCTTGCGGTGTAATAGCCTACTCTAGTGTTTTGGTGGATTGCCTCAAAGGGATGAGGATGAACTAGTATAGTGGATGAACTGGCCTCAGGAGGTGAGGTGTTCTTGAGCTCAAGAGAGCTGGTGAGGTGGTCCGGTCAGAATGGATCCGATCCCCTTCTATGGTTGTGGCTAAGTCATATTTATAGTGGCCTTGGTCCTCTTCCCAAATGTTGGCGGGAAGGGATCCCACAATGGCCGGATTTGAAAGGGGACAAGTAGTACAGCTTATCCTGACAAAAGTGGTCTTCACGTGTGAAAAGCCCCTGGTCGTGACGCCGCGGTGGGCTCGGTGATGACCTCCATCCTGCCATCCTCGTGGTCTTGGTCTTGTTGCACCAAAATGGAAACCTTTGGCTGATTCCTTGGGACTCCGCGCCTGCGGCTTACCTCCCTTGCACAAAAGAGGAAACTGGTGCTCTGCGCCCGCCTGGCCTTGATCGTCATGGCTCACGTCAGCAGAGCCTCGTGAGGTGCACCTTGTATAGAACTCTCCGCCCCTCGGGAGCCAACCTGAAGAGGCCGATCCCCTCGGGGGTCTTGGCGTCGTCCGCCTCGCGAGGCTTGGCCCCTCGTGAGGGTCTTGAGCTGCTGATGTTGAAGCTGGGCCGTACCAGGCCGTTGATGGAGCCACGTGGTGGGCCGCAGGAAGGCAAGTCTGGATACCCCCATATCCAGAACACCGACAGTAGCCCCCGGGCCCAAGGCGCGCTCGGACTTGGCTTCCAAGCGAAGCCAAAGGGCAAGTGCAGAGCGCCGCGGGCCCTAACCGCCTGCGACCTTGATGATGCGTGGCGATTGATGGGACATGGGCGTCTCCACTTCCCATGCTGCCTCGGCAACTGTTCGACTTGACGGAACGATGCGGCATGCAGAAGATCGTCATGGCGCGAGGTCGTGGAGGCCGGCAGTTGGCCTTCCTTGGCTATAAATGAGGGGGAGGGGCAGAACCCCCCGCTCATTTGTCCTTCGTCTTCCTGCCACCTGCTTCTTCTCTTTCTTCGTCTTGCTTCCATGGCGCCGATCAGGAGGTTCTCAGCGGCCGAAAAGGGGAAGGCCCCTAGGGAGGGGCCTGACCCTCTCCCACCGAAGAAACGACTCCGCCTCCCTCATGACGCGAGCGTGGGGTGAGAGGTGGCCAGGCCTTGGCAATCGAGGCCTCCTCCTGGCTTCCCTCTCCCCCTGTACGCCCGCACCCAGGATGAAGACGTGCGCCATCGAGCGGCCCCCAATGATGGAGGATGGGCCGCCATTGCCTTGCCAACCATGCCATGGACCCACGCCGAGGGCAGCTCGTGCGAGTTCATGGTGTGGGCGGTGATGCCTCCCGATACCTGGATCTGGCTCCCGAGGTTCTTCTCCAGCGAGCTGCCCCTGAGAGGGCCGCTTGAGCTGTGGCTGCAGCATGCCGAATGCTGCAGCTTGGCCACCGGAGCTAAGGTCGAGGTGGTGCCCCCCGGAGACGTCTTCATGACCCGTGGATGGGGTGAGGTCGCCCGGGCCTGCCGCGCAGAGGGAGCTCTTGCGATTCACTTCGAGTATGATGGCGCAGCGACCTTGTTCTTCAAGGTCTTCAACGAGGAGGGCGAATGGCTGGAATGTTGCCCCGGAGGAAGCAGCCCGCGGGGTGCAGTCGTGGGTGCCGGACCTGCTTCTATCCCCCTTGGAGCCTCCTCCAGCAGCAGCGACGACTCCTGGGAATCCAGTGACTCTCCTGAACCCAGCGAGTCTCCGAAGTCTAGCGATGACAGCTACGCACCGCCAAGCTCCCGCCGCGGTCGGAGCGCAGCAGCGGCTGCCGCCCGACATTGCCGGTGACGCTCGACACCTTAGTATTATCCTTCCTTCTTTTGCTTTCCCTACGCGGAACAGAAATCAGCCCCCATGGGGTTTGTAAGGATCGGATTGTACTTAACCTCAACATTTCTTTCTTTGATTCTATGATGAACTCGCGTATCCCAGTTCAGCATGATTCCCCCCTTCTCTTTTCCCTAGACAGTGCGACGCTCTACGCCGACGGGACCCAGTCCCCAGGCAGGCTTCAGCCGTCGCTAGTATGCCAGGTTGTGATGTCGTGGTCAAGGCTAGGAGGTGAGCGGCCCGAGGTCCAGTGAGAGCTCATGAGACACGATGCTCACGAGGTCCCCCTTGGCGTGCAAGCAGCCGCCTAGAGAATCGAAAAGGGGAGTGAAGCAGCCGGAGTGGGACTGCAAGGCTGGGGCGTGCAGGGAGCAGGACCGGTGCCACGGTGAACGCGAGTTATCTTTTGGTAGTCCTGATCTGTCAAGAGGATGGTGCCTATCCTTGCATCTGTGGTGGTGTCGTTAGGCACATCCCGTAACGACCACCCTCTTGCCTCACTCGTCCAGGTTCTCTACGTCCTCGGGTCCCGACCCTCGAGCGCTTAGCCACCGCTGCTATGCCAGGTCGCGGTGTCGTGGTCAAGGCCAGGGGGTGAGGGCTGGAGAGCCAGTATGAGCTCCAGAGACACGATGCTCAGGACCTCCCCCTTTAACGTGCAAGCGACTCGCGAGACAAGATGGCGGTCGTCCAAGCCAGCCCATGAATCACCGTCTGGTGAACCTGCAGGTTAGATGACAGAAGATGCCGAGAACCCTCACAGAGCGGGCTGTCTGCCTAGGGCCCTGGGCACCAGACGAAGGCTCTGAGGACCTGGTGAGGTGGCGTGCGCGAGGCGGGTCGCGAGCCAGAGCTCGATCCTCGGGTTTATCAGCGTTGCAGGGACGGACCCGAGCACAAGCGCCATGCCGATGTGAGTAGCCATGAAGCGAGGCGAGCGAGGGACAAGCCAGCAAATACAGGGAGGCCGCGAGGCAGTTAAGGCTCGAGGCTGGAGGGTGGCGATCATAGGTAAACTCATAGAAGATAGTTAGACAATCCTGGTGAATGCAAAACGATACACGCCACGGGGATGGACCCATACGCCCTGGGGATGATGCAACCTGAGGGGCGCCCCCAAACTGAACAAACTGGAGAGATGTCATCTGGTACCGTTACTGAAGAGATGTTGGGGTAGCAAAGCACGCGCGTTGCCGGAGTCGTTCCTCATGAGCCGCCCTGGTGCCAAGCCTCGGGAGGCCCAAAGGGCCCGTGAGGCTCCTGGGGTGCTCCTCCATCTCCACCAGCATCGCCTGATGCCCGGCCTCGCGAGCCGCTAGGGCATCCCTTGCGCAGCGCCGGAACACCACAGATGAACCAAGCAGGCCGAAAGGCATGCAGACGTAGCTGTGGGGTGGACCCTCGCATTGGCCGATATGAGACGACCAGAAGAGCTACCGAGATGCGGCCCTGTTGAGCTCAGGGAGGTCGATGCAGGCGCGGAACTCCTTACCCTCGCTAGGGCAGTGAGCCGCGCCTCGTGGTAGGCGACGATCGCCTTGCAGAATCCTTGCCTCTTTAATCTCCTCGATTGCCTTGCTGATGAACTTTTGAACGCCTGGCGCTTTTTGCCTGGCGCCTTCTCCTGGGAAGCGCGCTCTGAAGTGTGCCTCCATGTGGTGCCCGAGCGCCTCCCTCGTGACCTCGGTCAGGTCTGAGGCCCTCCCGAGGAGAGCCCCCGAGCCCATCCTGAGAGGGGCACCCGGTGCGCCTTCCTATGCGATGGGTGAAGGCGTCCCATCCGGGGACGCGAGGCTCAGCACGGTGTCCTCGAGCGATGCTCCCTCACGAGATCCCTGTCCCAACTGCAGCTTCTTCGTCTTGGGGGCGACCTCAGGAGGGAGGGCACCGTCCTCATCTTTAGGGTTCTCGACTGCTGCAACCTGGAAGGCGCGCTCTAGGGAGCACACCGCGTCCTTTTCTTGACATGCGACCGTGATGATGCCACCGCTTCCTGGCATCTTCAGGACATTGTAGCCGTGGTGCGTTGCTGCCATGAACTTGGCCAGTGATGGGTACCCTAGGATGGCGTTGTAGGGCAGGAAAATGTCAGCGATGTCGAAGTCGACGAGCTCGGTGTGGTAGTTGTTGCATTCGCCAAAGGTTACAAGGAGGCGGACCTGCCCTATCAGGTGTGTGGAACCGTCAGTCACTCCTAAAAATGGCTTAGTTGGCTGAAGCTAGTAGTACGACACTTGGAGTCTGTCGAACGTTTGAACAGACAGGACACCGAGCCCTACTCCACCATCGATGAGAGTCTTGGTGACAACCACATTGCTGATGATGGGAGAGCAGAGCATGGGGAGCATGCCGGCAGTGGTCGCGCACTTGAGTTGGTCTGAGGAGCTGAAGGTGATGGCGCATTTGAACCACCTGAGAGGGCGAGTTGCTTCGGGCTTGGGGAGCGCTGCGTTCACCTCACGCGCAAACTGCTTGAAGATGCAGTGAGAAGCTGGGGCCTGCGAGCCGCCCAGGATGCATGCAATGGCTCGAGGCTCCTGGAAGCCCCCAGCCCCCTCGGCCTGGTGGTGATCTTCGTTCCTTCTTGGTGGTGGAGGCAGTGGAGGCAGACCAGCATTGCCCTGAGGGCGCTCCTCACGAGGATGCTCCCTCCAAGCACCCTCGCGAGGTTGGCCCTGCCAACGGTCCTCCCGAGGATGGTCGCGCCACTCCTGGAGATGGTCGCGTCCATCCCAGCGTCCACCTCGGCCACCTCCACGGCCGTAGCCCTGATCGTTGCGCTCGGGGCATCGACCGAGGCACCCGTCACGGAGGGCCCTGAGATCCTGGCAGTCGTTGGTGTTGTGGATGTGGACGCCGTGGAAGACACAAAACGGTCGGTTGCTCTTGGACGACTTGGGGTGATCGTAGCCATGCTTCATCTCTGGCTTCGCCGCGAGCATGGCCGGTCCTTTGTGCTTCACGTTCTTGGCCTTGGCCTTCTTGTCTTCTGGGTCAGCATCAGGGAGCTCGAGGAGGGAGAGGCGCCCCTCCTCAGCCCTTGCGCACTTGTTCGCCATGTTGAACATCTCCAGGGTTGTGCAGAGGTCCTCATGGATGGCGAGCTCCTCCTTCATCTTGACATCGCGGACGCCATCAGTGAATGCTGAGATGATGGCCTCGTCCAACACCTTGGGGATCTTGAGGCGAACGTTGTTGAAGCGATGTATGTACTTCTGCAGGGTCTCTCCTGGCTGCTTCTTGATGCGATGCAGGTCACCCGCGGCCGGCGGACAGTCGCAAGTGCCCTGGAAGTTGGCGATGAAGCGGCCACGCATCTCCTCCCAGGAAGATACCGATCCCTCGGGGAGGTTCAGGAGCCAAGAACGCGCGCCATCCTTGAGGGCCATCGGGAACCAGTTCGCCATGATCTTCTCGTCGCCGCTGGCTGCCTCGATGCTCAGCTCGTAGAGCTACAGGAACTCGGCGGGATCGGCAGTGCCATCATAGCGTGGGGGCAGGTCAGGCTTGAACTTGCTTGGCCAGACGATGTTACGGAGCTCCAAGGTGAATGCGTGACATCCTGTTGTGGCCACTGGGGCCCGTCTAGGAGGCAGAACCTGGTCCTGGTGCACGTGCATCGCCACCTCCCATGGCGGCACGCGAGCTTGGCATGGGGGCGCAGGAAGCACGTGCGCCTCCCCTTGAGGCCGATGCACCACTTGGCAGCTCACCTCCTCCCGAGCGGGCGCCGGGCATGGCGGGTCACGCAATGGTGCCACACGCCTTGGCTCAATGATGACGCCCTGGGTCGGAGGTGGTGGAGGAGCCCCGTCAGCCACGTCGCCCATGGCAGGCGGTTGCTGGGGCAGTGAGCGGGCCAGCACAGCCGAGCCCCCGGCGGCATTGACGAGCTCAGCGATCCGCTCAAGCCACTCCTTGTAGAAGTCGTTGAGCGGGCGGTAGAGAAGAAGCTCCCGCGCCATGAGCAGAGCGGCCTGTGCGTTTGCCGGGCCATGACGCGCATGGGAGGATGAAGCTGCTGGGGTCATGGAGTGGCGGTGCGCCCGTCGCGACGCATCGAAGGGTGCAGCCAGGAAGCTTGCTGCTCGTGGCCGGCAGGGCCCGTGGTGGCATTGGCCATTGGAGATAGAGCACGACGAGCACGACCATCGCCCGTCGGAGCCGTTTTAGCCAAACAAGCGGCGACTGCGGCTCGACGCTCAACGCGAGCTCGGCGTGCATCGACCATGGAGTTGTCGGAGTGACAGTGGATCGATCAGCGGAAGAGAAGATCCGACGCACCCCTACCTGGTGCACCAAATGTCGGATTATGGGATCCGCAAACCCTTGAAAGGTTCGAACTCTAGGGTGCGTGCGGAGATCTCAACCTACCCAGCCTGCCCACTCGTGATTCTCCTAAGCCTAGCGCGTCGAGCTCGAAGAGACAAAGAGACACAACAGTTTATCCTGGTTCGGGCCACCTTGCGGTGTAATACCCTACTTCGGCGTTTTGGTGGATTGCCTCAAAGGGCTGAGGATGAACTAGTACAGTTGTAGGATCGAAAGTATGTCTAGAGGGGGGGTGATTAGACTACTTGACCAAATAAAAATCTAGCCTTTTCCCAATTTTAGTTCTTGGCAAATTTTAGCAACTTAGCACAAGTCAAGCAATCAACCTACACATGCAATTCTAAGAGTATAGCTGCGACATGTAAAACAATTGCATATGAAGGTAAAGGGAGGAGTTTGAGAAGGCAAACACAATTGGAGACACGGATGTTTTTGTCATGGTTCCGATAGGTGGTGCTATCATACATCCACGTTGATGGAGACTTCAACCCACGAAGGGTAACGGCTGCGCGAGTCCATGAAGGGCTCCACCCATGAAGGGTCCATGAAGAAGCAACCTTGTCTATCCCACCATGGCCGTCGCCCACGAAGGAATTGCCTCACTAGGGTAGATCTTCACGAAGTAGGCGATCTCCTTGCCCTTACAAACTCCTAGGTTCAAATCCACAATCTTGTTGGAGGCTCCCAAGTGACACCTAGCCAATCTAGGAGACACCACTCTCCAAGAAGTAACAAATGGTGTGTTGATGATGAACTCCTTGCTCTTGTGCTTCAAATGATAGTCTCCCCAACACAAAACTCTCTCTCATAGGATTTGGATTTGGTGGAAAGAAGATTTGAGTGGAAAGCAACTTGGGGAAGGCTAGAGATCAAGATTCATATGGTAGGAATGGAATATCTTGACCTCAACACAAGTGTAGGCGGTTCTCTCTTAGAAAATGTATGTTGGAAGTGTAGGCATGTTCTGATGACTCTCTCCACAAATGAAGAGTGGGTGGAGGGGTATATATAGCCTCCACACAAAACTTACCAATCTCGGTGGGACCGAATCATGAAACTCGGTCGGACCGATTTAGCAAATAATGTGACCGTTAGGATTTTCGGTGGGACTAATATGGTTAGGGTTAGGGCATAATGTAATCTCGGTGAGACCGATTACACAAACTCGGTGGGACCGATTTGGTAATAAGCTAACCAGAGAGTTGGTCACGCAAACTCGGTGGGACCGATTCGCTCATCTCGGTTGGACCGAAACGTTACGAAAGGGAAACAGAGAGTTTGCATTGCAATCTCGGTGGGACCGATCGCTCATCTCGGTTTGACCGAAACGTTATGAAGGGAAACAAAGAGATTACAATCCCATCTCGGTGAGACCGAGATCCCTATTGGTGTGACCAATTTGACTAGGGTTTGTGGCAGTGGCTATGACATCTGAACTCGGTGGCGCCAGATAGAAAGAATCGGTGGGGCCGAGTTGGACTTTTGGTTTGGGTCATATGTGGATGTGAGAAGGTAGTTGAGGGCTTTGGAGCATATCACTAAGCATTTTGAGCAAGAAAGCCATTAAGCAACACCTCATCCCTCCTTGATAGTATTGGCTTTTCCTATAGACTTAATGTGATCTTGGATCACTAAAAGTAAAATGTAGAGTCTTGTGCTTTGAGCTTGAGCCAATCCTTTTGTCCTTAGCATTTTGAGGGATCCACTTTTCTCATCCATGCCATGCCAATCATTGAGCTTTCCTGAAATATTTATCTTGAAATGGCATTAGCTCAATGAGCTATATGTTGTTAGGAATTACCAAAACCACCCAGGGGTAGTTGCACTTTCAATAGTGGATGAACTGGCCTCAGGAGGTGAGGTGTTCTTGAGCTCAAGAGAGCTGATGAGGTGGTCTGGTCCGAATGGATCCGATCCCCTTCTATGGTGGTGGCTAAGTCCTATTTATAGTGGCCTTGGTCCTCTTCCCAAATGTTGGCAGGAAGGGATCCCACAACGGCCGGATTTGAAAGGGGACAAGTAGTACATCTTATCCTGACAAAAGTGGTCTTTGCTTGCGAAAAGCCCCTGGTCGTGATGCTGTGGTGGGCTCGCTAATGACCTCCATCCTGCCGTCCTGGCGGTCTTGGTCTTGTTGCACCAGAATGGAAACCTTTGGCTGATTCGTCGGGACTCCGCGTCTGCAGCTTGCCTCCCTTACACTGAAGAGGAAACTGGCGCTCTGCGCCCGCCGGCGCTCGCCTGGCCTTGGTGGTCATGGCTCACGTCAGCGGAGCCTCGTGAGGTGCACCTTGCATAGAACTATCCGCCCCTCGGGAGCCAGCCTGAAGAGGCCGATCCCCTCGAGGGTCTTGGCGTCATCCGCCTCACGAGGCTTGGCCCCTTGCGAGGGTCTTGAGCTACTGATGTTGAAGCTGGGCCGTACCAGGCCGTCGATGGAGCCACATGGTGGGCCGCATGCAGGAAAGTCTATATACCCCCATATCCAGAACGCCGACACATACGGATCTGAATGTGGCAGACCCGTTGAGTAAGCCTCTTCCATGAGCAAAACATGATCAATACCAAGACTCTATGGGTGTTAGAATCGTTACAGTGTAATCTAGATTATTGACTCTAGTGCAAGTGGGAGACTGTTGGGGAACGTAGCAGAAATTCAAAATTTTCCTACGTGTCACCAAGATCTATCTATGGAGAAACCAGAAACGAGGGGAAGGAGAGTGCATCTACATACCCTTGTAGATCGCTAAGCGGAAGCGTTCAAGAGAACGGGGTTGAAGGAGTCCTACTCGTCGTGATCCAAACCACCGGAGATCCTAGTGCCGAACGGATGGCACCTCCGCGTTCAACACACGTATAGCCCGATGACGTCTCCCATGCCTTGATCTAGCAAGGAGAGAGGAGAGGTTGAGGAACACTCCATCCAGCAGCAGCACAATGGCGTGGTGGTGATGGAGGAGCGTGGCAATCCTGCAGGGCTTCGCCAAGCACCGCGGGAGAGGAGAAGGGAGAGAGGTAGGGCTGCGCCAGGGAGAGGTGAAACTCATCTATTGGCAGCCCGAAAACCCTCAAGTATATATAGGGGGAGAGGGAGGGCTGCACCCCACCTAGGGTTCCACCCCTAGGGGCGGTGGCCAGCCCAAACCCATCTAGGGTGCGGCCAAGGGGGGGGGGAGAGGGGAAACTTGCCCCCCAAGTTAGGTGGGTGCGCCCCCTCCCCCAAACCCTAGGCGCCCTGGGCCCTTGTGGGGGGCGCACCAGTCCACCTGGGGCTGGTCCCCTCCCACACTTGGCCCATGCAGCCCTCCGGGGATGGTGGCCCCACTTGGTGGACCCCCGGGACCCTCCCGGTGGTCCCGGTACGTTACCGATAAAACCCAAAACTTTTCCGGTGACCAAAACAGGACTTCCCATATATAAATCTTTACCTTTGGACCATTTCGGAACTCCTCATGACGTCCGGGATCTCATCCGGGACTCCGAACAACATTCGGTAACCACATACAAACTTCCTTTATAACCCTAGCGTCATCGAACCTTAAGTGTGTAGACCCTACGGGTTCGGGAACCATGCAGACATGACCGAGACATTCTCCGGTCAATAACCAACAGCGGGATCTGGATACCCATGTTGGCTCCCACATGTTCCACGATGATCTCATCGGATGAACCACGATGTCAAGGACTCAATCAATCCCGTATACAATTCCCTTTGTCTATCGGTATTGTACTTGCCCGAGATTTGATCGTCGGTATGCCGATACCTTGTTCAATCTCGTTACCGGCAAGTCTCTTTACTCGTTCCATAACACATCATCCCGTGATCAACACCTTGGTCACATTGTGCACATTATGATGATGTCCTACCGAGTGGGCCCAGAGATACCTCTCCGTCAACCGGAGTGACAAATCCCAGTCTCGATTCGTGCCAACCCAACAGACACTTTCGGAGATACCTGTAGTGCACCTTTATAGCCACCCAGTTACGTTGTGACGTTTGGTACACCCAAAGCATTCCTACGGTATCCGGGAGTTGCACAATCTCATGGTCTAAGGAAATGATACTTGACATTAGAAAAGCTTTAGCATACGAACTACGATCTTTGTGCTAGGCTTAGGATTGGGTCTTGTCCATCACATCATTCTCCTAATGATGTGATCCCGTTATCAACGACATCCAACGTCCATGGTCAGGAAACTGTAACCATCTATTGATCAACGAGCTAGTCAACTATAGGCTTACTAGGGATATGGTGTTGTCTATGTACCCACACATGTATCTGAGTTTCCTATCAATACAATTATAGCATGGATAATAAACGATTATCATGAACAAGGAAATATAATAATAATAACTAATTTATTATTGCCTCTAGGGCATATTTCCAATAGTCTCCCACTTGCACTAGAGTCAATAATCTAGTTCACATCGCCATGTGATTAACACTGATAGGTCACATCGCCATGTGACCAACATCCAAAGAGTTTACTAGTGTCTTAAACTAGTTCACATCACCATGTGATTAAGTCTCAATGAGTTCTGGGGTTTGATAATGTTTTGCTTGTGAGAGAGGTTTTAGTCAACGGGTCTGTAACATTAAGATCCATATGTACTTCGCAATTCTCTATGTCATATTGTAAATGCTGCTTCCACGCTCCACTTGAAGCTATTCCAAATGGTTGCTCCACTATATGTATCCGGTTTGCTACTCAGAGTCATTCGGATAGGTGTTAAAGCTTGCATCGACATAACCCTTTACGCCGAACTCTTTATCACCTCCATAATCGAGAAACATGTCCTTTATTTACTCTAAGGACAATTTTGACCGTTGTCCAATGATCCATTCCTGGATCGTTCTTGTACCCCTTGACTGACTCATGGCAAGGCACACTTCCGGTGCGGTATACAACATAGCATACTATAGAGCCTTTGTCTGAAGCATAGGGGACGACCTTCGTCCTTTCTCTTCTGCCGTGGTCGAGCTTTAACTCTTAACTTTATACCTTACAACTCAGGCAAGAACTCCTTCTTTGACTGATCCATCTTGAACACCTTCAAGATCATGTCAAGGTATGTGCTCATTTGAAAGTACCATTTAGCATTTTTTTGATCTATCCTCATGGATCTTGATGCTCAATGTTCAAGTAGCTTAATCCAGGTTTTCTATTGAAAAACACTTTTCAAATAAACCTATATGCTTTCTAGAAATTCTACATCATTTCTGATCAACAATATGTCAACAACATATACTCATCAGAAATTCTATAGTGCTCCCACTCACTTCTTTGGAAATACAAGTTTCTCATAAACTTTGTATAGACCCAAAATCTTTGATCATCTCATCAAAGCATACATTCCAACTCCGAGATGCTTACTCCAGTCCTTAGAAGGATTGCTGGAGCTTTGCATACTTGTTAGCGTCTTTCAGGATTGTCAAAAACCTTCTGGTTGTATCACATACAACCTTTCCTCAAGAAAACTGTCAAGGAAACAATGTTTTGACATCCTATATGCAAGATTTCATAAATAATGCAGTAACTACTAATCCAATTCCAACAGACTCTTAGCATCGCTACGAGTGAGAAAGCCTTACCGTATTCAACTCCTTGAACTTGTCGGAAAACATCTTAACGACAAGTCGAGCTTTCTTAATGGCGATACTTACCATCATTGTCTGTCTTCCTTTTAAAATCCATCTGTACCCAATGGCCTTACGACCATCAAGTATTTCTTCCAAAGTCATGGATCCTCTCTCGGATTTTATGGCCTCGAGCCATTCGTCGGAATCCGGGCCCACCATCGCTTCTCCATAGCTCGTAGGTTCATTGTTGTCTAGCAACATGACCTCCAAGACAGGATTACGTACCACTCTGAAGCAGTATGCATCCTTGTCGACCTACGAGGTTTGGTAGTGACTTGATCCGAAGTTTCATGATCACTATCATAAGCTTCTACTTCAATTGGTGTAGGTGCCACATGAACAACTTCATGTGCCCTGCTACACACTAGTTGAAGTGATGGTTCAACAACCTCATCAAGTCTCCACCACCCTCCTACTCAATTCTTTCGAGAGAAACTTTTCCTCAAGAAAGGACCCGTTTCTAGAAACAATCTTTTGCTTCCGGGTCTGAATTAGGAGGTATACCCAACTGTTTTTGGGTGTCCTATGAAGATGTATTTATCCGCTTTGGGTTCGAGCTTATCAGGATGAAACTTTTTTTCACATAAGCGTCGCAGCCCCAAACTTTCAAGAAACGACAGCTTAGGTTTCTCTAAACCATAGTTCACATGGTGTCATCTCAACGGAATTACGTGGTGCCCTATTTAAAGTGAATGTGGTTGTCTCTAATGCCTAACCCATGAACGATAGTGGTAATTCGATAAGAGACATCATGGTACGCACCATATCCAATAGGGTGCAACTATGATGTTCGGACACACCATCACACTATGGTGTTCCAGGCGGTATTAATTGTGAAATAATTTCCACAATGTCTTAATTGTGTGCCAAAGCTCGTAACTCAGATACTCATCTCAATGATCACATCATAGACATTTTATCCTCTTGTCATGATGATCTTCAACTTCACTCTGAAATTACTTGAACCATTCAATAATTCAGACTTGTGTTTCATCAAGTAAATATACTCAGTATCTACTCAAATCATCCGTGAAGTAAGAACATAACGATATCCACTGCGTGCCTCAGCACTCATTGGACTGCACACATCAAAATGTATTACTTCCAACAAGTTGCTTTCTTGTTCCATTTTACTGAAAAACGAGGCTTTCAGTCATCTTGCCCATGTGGTATGATTTGCATGTCTCAAGTGATTCAAAATCAAGTGAGTCCAAATGGTCCATTTGCATGGAGTTTCTTCATGCATATACACTAATAGACATGGTTCGCATGTCTCAAACTTTTCAAAAATGAGTGAGTCCAAAGATCCATCAACATGGAGCTTCTTCATGCGTTTTATACCAATATGACTTACATGGCAGTGCCACAAGCAGGTGGTACTATCATTACTATTTTATATCTTTTGGCATGAACATGTGTATCACTACGATCGAGATTCAATAAACCATTCATATTAGGTGCAAGACCATTGAAGGTATAATTCAAATAAACAGAGTAACCATTATTATCCTTAAATGAATGACTGTATTGCGATAGACATAATCCAATCATGTCTATGCTCAATGCAAACACCAAATAACAATTATTTAGGTTTAACACCAATCTCGATGGTAGAGGGAGCGTGCGATGCTTGATCACATCAACCTTGGAAACACTTCCAACACATATCGTCAGCTCACCTTTAGCTAGTCTCCGTTTATTACGTAGCTTTTATTTTGAGTTACTAACACTTAGCAACCGAACCTGTATCTAATACCCTGGTGCTACTAGGAGTACTAGTAAAGTACACATTAACATAATGTATATCCAATATACTTCTATCGACCTTGCCAGCCTTCTTATCTACCAAGTATCTAGGGTGGTTCTGCTTTAGTGTCTGTTCCTCTCATTACAGAAGCACTTAGTCTCGGGTTTGGGTTCAACCTTGGGTTTTCACTAGAGCAGCAACTGTTTTGCCGTTTCATGAAGTATCCCTTCTTGCCCTTGCCCTTCTTGAAACTAGTGGTTTTACTCACCATCAACAATTGATGCTCCTACTTGACTTCTACTTTTGTGGTGTCAAACATCGCGAATACTTCAAGGATCATCATATCTATCCCTGATATGTTATAGTTCACCACGAAGCTCTAGTAGCTTGGTGGCAATGACTTTGGAGAAACATCACTATCTCATCTGGAAGATCAACTCCCACTCGATTCAAGTGATTGTTGTACTCAGACAATCTGAGCACATGCTCAACGATTGAGTTTTTCTCCCTTAGTTTGCAGGCTAAGAAAATCGTTGGAGGTCTTATACCTCTTGACGTGGGCACGAGCCTGAAACCCAATTTCAGCCCTCAAAACATCTCATATGTTCCGCGACGTTTCAAAATCGTCTTTGGTGCCTCAACTCTAAACCGTTTAACTGAACTATCATGTAGTTATCAAAACGTGTATGTCAAATGTTCGCAACATCCACAGACGACGTTCGAGGTTCAGCACACCGAGCGGTGCATTAAGGACATAAGCCTTCTACGAAGCAATGAGGACAATCCTTAGTTTATGGACCCAGTCCGCATAATTGCTACTATCAACTTTCAACTAAATTTTCTCTAGGAACATATCTAAAATAGTAGAACTAAGGCGCGAGCTACGACATAATTTGCAAGAATCTTTTGACTATGTTCAGGATAATTAAGTTCATCTTATGAACTCCCACTCAGATAGACATCCCTCTAGTCATCTAAGTGATTACATGATCCGAGTCAACTAAGCCGTGTCCGATCATCACGTGAGACGGACTAGTCATCGTCGGTGAACATCTTCATGTTAATCATATCTACTATACGACTCATGCTCGACCTTTCGGTCTCTTGTGTTCCGAGGCCATGTCTGTACATGCTAGGCTCGTCACGTCAACCTAAGTGTTTCGCGTGTGTAAATCTGGCTTACACCCATTGTATGTGAATGTTAGAATCTATCACACCCGATCATCACGTGGTGCTTCGAAACAACGAACTTTCGCAATGGTGCACAGTTAGGGGAAACACTTTCTTGAAATTTTAATGAGGGATCATCTTATTTACTACCGTCGTTCTAAGCAAATAAGATGCATAAACATGATAAAAATCACATGCAATCAAAAAGTGACATGATATGGCCAATATCATTTTGCTCCTTTTTGATCTCCATCTTCGGGGCTCCATGATTATCATCATCACCGGCATGACACCATGATCTCCATCATCGTGTCTCCATGAAGTTGTCTCGCCAACTATTACTTCTACTACTATGGCTAACGGTTTAGCAATAAAGTAAAGTAATTACATGGTGTTGTTCAATGACACACATGTCATACAATAAATTAAGACAACTCCTATGGCTCCTGCCGGTTGTCATACTCATCGACATGCAAGTCGTGATTCCTATTACAAGAACATGATCAATCTCATACATCACATATCATTCATCACATTCCTTTTTGGCCATATCACATCACATAGCATACCCTGCAAAAACAAGTTAGACGTCCTCTAATTGTTGTTTGCATGTTTTACGTGGCTGTTATGGGTATCTAGCAAGAACGTTTCTTACCTACGCAAAAACCACAACGTGATATGCCAATTGCTATTTACCCTTCATAAGGACCCTTTTCATCGAATCTGTTCCGACTAAAGTGGAAGAGACTGGCACCCGCTAGCCACCTTATGCTCCAAGTGCATGTCAGTCGGTGGAACCTGTCTCACGTAAGAGTACGTGTAAGGTTGGTCTGGGCCGCTTCTTCCCACAATACCGTTGAAACAAGATTGGACTAGTAACGGTAAGCATATTGAACAAAATCAATGCCCACAACTACTTTGTGTTCTACTTGTGCAAAGAATCTACGCAATAGACCCAGCTCATGATGCCACTGTTGGGGAACGTAGCAGAAATTCAAAATTTTCCTACGTGTCACCAAGATCTATCTATGGAGAAACCAGCAACGAGGGGAAGGAGATTGCATCTACATACCCTTGTATATCGCTAAGCGGAAGTGTTCAAGAGAACGGGGTTGAAGGAGTCGTACTTGTCGTGATCCAAATCACCGGAGATCCTAGTGCTGAACGGACGGCACCTCCGCGTTCAACACACGTACAGCCCGGTGACGTCTTCCATGCCTTGATCCAGCAAGGAGAGAGGGAGAGGTTGAGGAAGACTCTGTCCAACAGCGGCACAACGGCGTGGTGGTGATGGAGGAGCGTGGCAATCCTGCAGGGCTTCGCCAAGCACCGCGGGAGAGGAGAAGGGAGAGAGGTAGGGCTGCGCCAGGGAGAGGTGAAACTCATCTATTGGCAGCCCCAAAACCCTCAAGTATATATAGGGGGAGAGGGAGGGCTGCTCCCCCACCTAGGGTTCCACCCCTAGGGGCGGCGGCCAGCCCAAACCCATCTAGGGTGCAGCCAAGGGGGGGAGAGGGGAAACTTGCCCCCAAGTTAGGTGGGTGCGCCCCCTCCCCCAAACCCTAGGTGCCGTGGGCCCTTGTGGGGGGGCTCACCAGCCCACCTGGGGCTGGTCCCCTCCCACACTTGGCCCATGCATCCCTCCGGGGATGGTGGCCCCACTTGGTGGACCCCCGGGACCCTCCCGGTGGTCCCGGTACATTACCGATAAAACCTGAAACTTTTCCCGTGACCAAAAGAGGACTTCCCATATATAAATCTTTACCTCCGGACCATTTCAGAAATCCTCGTGACGTCCGGGATCTCATCCGGGACTCCGAACAACATTCGGTAACCACATACAAACTTCCTTTATAACCCTAGCATCATCGAACCTTAAGTGTGTAGACCCTACAGGTTCGGGAACCATGCAGACATGACCGAGACATTCTCCGGTCAATAACCAACAGCGGGATCTGGATACCCATGTTGGCTCCCACATGTTCCACGATGATCTCATCGGATGAACCACGATGTCAAGGACTCAATCAATCCCGTATACAATTCCCTTTGTCTATCGGTATTGTAGTTGCCCGAGATTCGATCATCGGTATGCCGATACCTTGTTCAATCTCGTTACCAGCAAGTCTCTTTACTCGTTCCGTAACACATCATCCCGTGATCAACCGCTTGGTCACATTGTGCACATTATGATGATGTCCTATCGAGTGGGCCCAGAGATACCTCTCCGTCAACCGGAGTGACAAATCCCAGTCTCGATTCATGCCAACCCAACAGACACTTTCGGAGATACCTGTAGTGCACCTTTATAGCCACCCAGTTATGTTGTGACGTTTGGTACACCCAAAGCATTCCTACGGTATCCAGGAGTTGCACAATCTCATGGTCTAAGGAAATGATACTTGACATTAGAAAAGCTTTAGCGTATGAACTACGATCTTTGTGCTAGGCTTAGGATTGGGTCTTGTCCATCACATCATTCTCCTAATGATGTGATCCCGTTATCAACGACATCCAACGTCCATGGTCAGGAAACTGTAACCATCTATTGATCAACGAGCAAGTCAACTAGAGGCTTACTAGGGACATGGTGTTGTCTATGTACCCACACATGTATCTGAGTTTCCTATCAATACAATTATAGCATGGATAATAAACGATTATCATGAACAAGGAAATATAATAATAATAACTAATTTATTATTGCCTCTAGGGCATATTTCCAACAGAGACTTAAGGAAATATGCCCTAGAGGCAATAATAAAGTTGTTATTTTATATTTCCTTATTCATGATAAATGTTTATTATTCATGCTAGAATTGTATTAACCGGAAACTTGATACATGTGTGAATACATAGACAAAACACCTATCCCTAGTATGCCTCTACTAGACTAGCTCGTTGATCAAAGATGGTTAAGTTTCCCAGCCATGGACATGTGTTGTCATTTAATGAATGGGATCACATCATTAGGAGAATGATGTGATGGACAAGACCCATCCATTAGCTTAGCATAATGATCGTTCAGTTTTATTGCTACTGCTTTCTTCATGACAAATACATATTCCTCCGACTATGAGATTATGCAACTCCTGGACACCGGAGGAATGCCTTATGTGCTATCAAATGTCACAACATAACTGGGTGATTATAAATATGCTCTATAGGTATCTCCGAAGGTGTTTGTTGGGTTGGCATAGATCGAGATTAGGATTTGTCACTTTGAGTATCGAAGAGATATCTCTGGGCCCTCTCGGTAATGCACATCATATGAAGCCTTGCAAGCAATGTGACTAACGATTTAGTTACGAGATGATGCATTACGGGACGAGTAAAGAGACTTGCCGGTAACGAGATTGAACTAGGTATGAAAATACCAACGATCGAATCTCGGGCAAGTAACATACCGATGACAAAGGGAATAACGTTTGTTGTCATTGCGGTTCGACCGATAAAGATCTTCGTAGAATATGTGGGAACCATTATGAGCATCTAGGCTCCGCTATTGGTTATGGACCGGAGAGGTGTCTCGGTCATGTATACATAGTTCTCGAACCCGTAGGGTCCGCACGCTTAACGTTCGATGACGATTTGTATTATATGAGTTATGTGTTTTGGTGACCGAAGGTTGTTCGGAGTCCTAGATGAGATCACGAACATGATGAGGAGTCTCTAAATGGTCGAGAGGTAAAGATTGATATATTGGAAGGTAGTATTCAGACACTGGAAGTGTTCTGGAATGTATCGGGTACATATCGGAGTACTAGAGGGGTTACCGGAACCCCCCGAGAAAAGATATGGGCCATATGGGCCATAAGAGGGAGGCACACCAGCCTACAAAGGGGTGGCGCGCCCCCACCAAGGAGGAGACTTAATAGGTCTAGGGGAGGGGGCAGCACCCCCCTTTCCTTCTCCCCTTCTCTCTCCTTTCTCGTTTCCCCTTTCGGTAAAATGAAGGGGGGGCGAATCCTACTAGGACCCTAAGTAGGACTCCTCCTACTTGGGGTGCGCCTAGGGCCGGCCTCCTCTCCCTCCCTCCTTTATATACTGGGGGGATGCCCCTACAACACACATCAATTGTTCCAAGCCGTGTGTGTCGCCCCCCTCCATAGTTTACGCCTCTGGTCATATTCTCGTGGTGCTTAGGCGAAGCCCTGCGTGGATCACATCACCATCACCGTCACCACGCCGTCGTGCTGACGGAACTCATCTACTTCCTCGACCCTTTGCTGGATCAAGAGCGTGAGGGATGTCATCTCGCTGAACGTGTGCAAAACTCGGAGGTGCCATACGTTCGGTACTTGATCGGTCGAAACGAGAAGACGTTCGACTATATCAGCCGCGTTAAGCAAACGCTTTCACTTTCGGTCTACGAAGGTACGTGGACACACTCTCCCCTTCTCGTTGGTATGCATCTCCTAGATAGATCTTGCGTGAGCGTAGATAAATTTTGAAATTGCATGCTACGTTTACCAACAAAAATGGTAGCGATGACAACAAACCGATACATCATTATTTTACGTTCAATAATACCACCTCACTCCTTAGATATATCCATACCAGTTTATGTAGGATTGCATGTTCCATGTAATATCAACAAGAAGCCTTACAAATAACAGTGAAAATTGTCGGTATAAAGGAAGGATGTATCTCCGTATTTAAACGAAATTGTGGGCAATCTTTGGGGCTACTAAAAAAATGAAGGATGAGGCTATTAAGAAGGAAGATTATGGGTTGTCCTGTGATGAGGGGTATAAAGGAAGGATGGATCTTGGCGTACTACAAAGGAAGGATGCATTCCTCGAACAAAATGATGAGGCGAACTAAAAGGAAGGATGAATCTTTGGGCTGGATGTATATTCACATGCGCGCTGATGGACGTGCACACACATACACTGAGATTTGATCGTGCAGTTCATGGACATCTTCGTGTGTCCTTTTCTTTCACGCCTTCAAAAACTGGACCTCTTTTTGCCGAACACATGCATCAACACAACCACATCGACAATTAAAATCCATTCAAATAAACAAGAGCTTAAATCATGCTTCATGAATGACTAATGTTGTCGTTCAGTCTATGACAATCGTATTGAGCCTACGTTGCACTCAGTCTATGAATTTTCAATTATATCACACCAATATACTCATCTAGATGTCATCAACCTCCTAGACTATGCCCTAGGTCGGACCGTTATTCTTGGCCGCGCGCACAACGATCCATGCCAACCACGGATCTTAACTAGAGGTTGCAAATTCTATCATCACCTTGACGCGGTCATTGAAATGTCACTCCTATATAAAATTTTGTGTCACTTTGTTAGCTTGATTCGTAAGAGTTTAGATCAACAAGCCTCAAGTTAATCCGGTCTCTGAATCTCTCTCACCATCACCAGAACCGGACGTCAATAGTTGACATTACTCCACTACTCCTTCATCCCCTTTCCTTTCGGAATTAGGAAATCCATGAACGGAACTGTATACATTTATTAGTTGTTTTTGCAAAGATAGTATGGTTGAAAACACAAATCTTTTTCATGTTGGGAATAATTGACAAGTTATTTTCTCCTGTTGCAACGCACCACCATTTTTACTAGTATAGAAAATGTTTAAGATCTATACAAAAAATGTGCAATATGTATGAAAGAAAATAGCCACTCCAATTGTTGAATTCTTTAAATTTGGAACCAAACTCATTGCAGCAGTGTGAAAATTTGACAATTCTTTGTGGTAATCACTATCCTAAGCATAGAGTGAATTTAGAAATACAAAAAATAAAGTGGAAAACAATAAGGGGGAAAAACTAAAGAGAAAAAAACATTAGATAATAAGAAGCAATAAGCATACCAAGGAATCTGGCAGTTCTTTGTGGTAATCACTATCCTCGGCATAGAGTGAATCTAGAAATACCAAAAGTTCACTCGTGAACAACACAACGAAATCAACACAATGGTTCGTATGAAGAGCCATAAAATGAACATGAGAATCACACACAAAAATATAATTAGATGCACAACAATAATTGCAGCAAGATCAAACTAAAAATGATATAAAATGAGCTACAATGACTACAATGAAAAAAAATTAAAACATGAACCATCTCTCATGTATGAATTTTCCTAGCATGGGAGGCAAGATAAAAACACCTCCTAACCAATGCCATATTTGCTGACGAAGGTCTTCAACATCATAAGTATCCATCTTAATGAAATGCTTCTATTAAAATCAAACAACAAGAACCACAAATAATTTAAAAAATAATGTAAAAGAAAGAAAGCTAAATAAAATTACCAACAACTAACAAAAATAACAATAAAAAATTTACAACAAGAGACAAATTTACAATAAGAGAATGGAAGAAATGATGAACTTTGTAGTCTTTTGGCTTTTTATCCATTGACAATTTTCACGAGAAAGTGTTAACAATATAGGTATCCATCAAACCATTCTTAGCAAAAGAAGTGTCGAGGGAAAAGAGTGTTACAATTACTTTCCCATGGTCAATGCAAGTTTTGCTGAAAACTTAAAACAATAGTAACTCAACGAACCAACAAAACAACAAAATGAATACAGAAAGGTTAAAAGGTAAAAATCAACTCACTACTTAAAGTCTTCATTGCGAGACAGATTGGGAATGGCATCGTGATACTTAAGCATATGATTAGTGATTGGACACTTTGATTCCAAAGTACCACAAGGAGAATCATAGTATTTGCTAGGACAGAAAATTCTTGGAGACCCATATTTTAAAGTATGCTTCTCAAAAGAGCTCCCTGATTGAAAACCAGAAACTAGGTTATTCACAGATTCGATACAATTCCAAGAAAGATTGACTTCATAAACAAACTGATCCTCATGAGTCTTGGAAACAATAGGCAAGGAAGATGATTAATGAGAAGCTATTGGAGTAGAGCCCTCACACTAGAAAGAAACAAATAGTTGAGAATATGAAATCAAAAGAGAAAACTAGAAAATATAAGATAATATAAAGAGCGCAAACCTTGACCGAACTCTTAATTTACCAGATGAAGTTTCATTACAGAAATGCATGGTCTGTATTTGTATTGGAGTGATAACCATGGGAACCCTAACAAAAATAACTAACCTATGTACATCAGAAAAAACAATAAAAAGTTTATGAACACTGAATAGAAGCAAGTCAAAACGCGCTTGTTCACCATGCCTAAAATAATTCTGCGAACATGGATCATCTTGTGGCAAAATGGGAAATTGAGAAGCGTTGATTGAAAAAATAGTAGAAATTTACAAGAATCATAAATAATACAAAAAACATAAAAAATAAACTATAAATTTAATATTTAAAACTAAGATACAACATACACTAATAATAATGGTTATCTTTTCTGGAAACAAGGACTTCTTCTTACAAGACATGTACTTATCAACGGTCTATTGAGATTGAACTTAAGATATGTGACGCCCGAATAATTAAGCTACGGCAACCCTCTGCTAATGATGCCACATCACTTCGATTACTGTTGCTAATCTTGCATTAGTTTGAAACCGATTCAAATTCAAAATCAAGCAAACAATAAACTTTTTCAGATATTAAAACTAAAATGTTCGGAGTGAACCAGGTATTGCATAGGTATATGGTGGAGAAACCATATTTTTATAAAATGTTTAAATATTCAAATGGTAATAAAACAGTAACAAAAACTATTATTTAAATACTTTCAAATAATAAATAATTACGAAACTATTTTATTTAGGTGCCAAAGTTATTGTGGCAGAGGTATATTTAGTAATGCAAATTGGGTGTTAATTATATATTTTACAAACAAAAATAAATTGGGAAATAAAATAAAAACAGTAAAAGTATAAAAAATAGAACAAAAAAATAACAGAAAAGAGAAAAGGCCTCCCCCCACTGGGCCACGAACCAGCAGGCCACCAGGCCGCCAGGTCGGCCCACCAGCCGCGCCCATATCCCCCACTACCCCGAAACCCTAACGCCTGGTGCACCCACTCTCCCCCGCATGATCCCCACCCCACTCTCTCGTTCCCCACTTCGCCCCCCTCCCCCCCACGTTCTGGATTGGGGCCGCGAGCCCCGGCCCCGTCGCCGCGACCCCCGGCCCCGTCGCCGCGACCCTTCGCCGTCACCATCGCCAACCGCTGCCG
>NC_041393.1:61098765-61100769 GCF_002162155.2 Triticum dicoccoides
TGCCATTCCCCTGCAACGAACATGAGCAGGAACCCCCCCTCTCCTCTGCCTCCCACACGCTCGCGCGCGCCCACCCGCACTTGTTGCCGCCCCGGGCCTACAGCCTCCTCTCCGTGCCGCGCCTGGGCCGCACCCGCTCATGCCCCCCTGGTTGTGCTCCGGCACCCCCGTGCGATGCTCGCCTTCGCCCCGCGTTGTCCGCGGATGGCCACACGCACCCGCTGCACTCCGTCGGCCACCGTCGCGCCTACAGTCGCCCGGCAACCCTCGTCCCTGCCCATGGCCACCTTGGCCGAAGCCAGCCGCCGCTCGGCCAACCGCTTCCCCTCGCCCCTGCACCCTGACCACGCACCACCTCCCCCACTTCGCCCCGCTGCAGCCGCCGTCTGTCGGCTACGCGCATCTGCGCGCGCTCGTAGCCGTCTGCTGCTTGCGGGCAAGCCCGCGTACATCCGCCCGTAGCTGCTTGCCTAGCAACCATGCCGCCGCGGCTCCCACTCGTCTCCGGTCACCTCGTCGTGCGCAGCCCGCGTGTAACACCCCAGATGTAACATGTCCCAATTTGGCAATATATCAACTTGACCTTCATCCAACTCTTGTGGGTTTTTATCATGTTTGGCCTCATCTTGTTTGGTTAGGTGTTTTATTCTTTTCATTGTCATGCTGACCTTACCATATTGCATTTGTGCCTCTTGTCATTGTGCATTCCATCCTCATCATGTGCATGTTGTGATCTCATACATATTATGTTGTTGCATGCTCAATGCATAAATCTTGCATCACCACCTCCTCCTTCCCTCTACTTCCTTCTTTTGCCAAGTGCCATTTTTCCTTTCTCTTTTAATGTTCATATTCTCCCTATAAATATTGCTCCATGTCCTGAACCTCTCTGACAAATATCTCCTTATTTGAAGTTGTTTTGGTCAGGTTCAAAAATGACACAAGTTTGAATTATATTCAAACTTGTCTTATTTTAAAATGCCCAATGCAATTTATTCAAATAGTGGATAATTCCAGGAGTTTGAGAATATTTTCTTTATACTCCAACTCCTCTCCTTTTACCCTGTGCTTTTCTGTTTCTATTTCTGTTGGAACAAATAGAAATAGAAGAGTCAGCCTGCAGCCAGCAGAGCGCAGCAGCCCCCCCTGGGCCTCCCGCAGCCCAGCCGAGGCCTTTTCTGCCCGCCAGCCCAGCCAGCGCAGCCAGCCAGCCCGCTTGCGCGCTCACCTGCTCCCGCTCGCGCCCTCGCCGTTTCTCACCCAGCCGCCCCGCTACCCAGTAGCCCGTACACCCACGTGTCCCTCGCGACCCCACTAGCCAGCCTCTGGCTACAGCGCACCCGCCCCTCACCTTTTCGTCAAGCTCGTGCCGGGCTCGCACATGGCCACGGCCGCGTCGACGCTGTGCTCCACCCGTCACTCTGGCCCCCCTTTTAACCCCTCTCCTTGTCCACACACCCCCTAGGGTTTCCCTCTTCCTCTCATCGCCGCCGCCAGGTGAGAAGAACCTCCAGATCCACCACAACCGCTCCGTCCGGAGCGCACCTGAGAGCGCGACCTCGTCGCCGGCGTGCTCTCCGGCCACCCCCACCCCCGCAGATCGTGTTCTTCTTCTTCCTCGTCGTCGTCTTCATCCACGACGTCGACTACGGTGCCCCGGACGACCAGTTCCTCGACGTCCTCTGCTTCCATCTTCCTCTTGGTCAGGACCGCGCCTAGGTTCAGAGCTCCACTTCGTCGCCGCCGGCTCATCTCCGTCGACCCCATCGTGTCCTTGGGTGAGCTTGGTAACGCACCTCCCTCTCCCATCCATCCCATGACATGTAGGCACCCGTAGGACTCAGCCGATCCATGTCTTCCCCGCGCTCATAGTGCTCCGGCGATCTCTGAATTTATTTGTGCAGTGCTGTTCTACCGTAGCGTGTTTGCGTGTCCCCGCTCTGGATTCCCCCTGTCGTGCTCCCACAGCTCGCTCGCGCCACTCGTTCACGTCTCGCACGCACC
>NC_041393.1:61101158-61103104 GCF_002162155.2 Triticum dicoccoides
CTTCGCTCGGCACCATCTCTGTTCCGCTCGTGCCCGAGCACACGCGCACGCGCGACACCACGAGTAGCAGCCACGCGCTCCCGCGCCTTCACATGTTCCCGCACGCCCGCCGGAGTCCCTATGCCCCGCTGGTTGCCGCCGTTGCCCTCGCCGGCGCCGGCGTCTTCTCTATTTGTAACAGAGGAGCTCGATCTGGTGTGTCTCTAAAAGGGGCCGTACCCCTTTTCTTATCAGTAGCACCTAGCTAGCCCAGTGGTTGGCTATGCAAACCCGCACCGGGGAGACCCGGGTTTGATCCCCCACGGGTGCATAAATCTCCCCCCCCCCTCTTTTTCTGTTTTCAATCTACCGTGTGTATGACAGGGTAGCCCCACCTGTCATCCTCCCTTAGCCCCTGTTTTCCTTTATTTTCTATTTTTATTTTTGTTATTTCCCAGCGAATATTCCATTTCTGGCATATGGAATCTATCCATTTCGGGCAAGTCCATTTCTGGACGTTTCCAAATAAGGAAAATGTCAATTCTGTCATATTCCATTTAGGGCAGGTTCTAGCTTAGTGCACTTGTGATGATTTTTCTACAGCAACCCCAACATATTATATATGTTTTGGGGTAGAAAAATCCCACCAATCCAGTGGTAGCATTAGTTTTTGCATTTGAGCAAGTTCATGAACATGTCATCTCACTTCATGTTGTTGTTTTGTCCTTTATGTGTTTGTTCATGCAAATATGCTAGGTGGTTGTTTTGCACATGGGTAGTTTCATTTTCATGCCTACTTCATGCTAGTACTTGTTCCATGCCATGACATGTCTGGTAGTGAGTTAATCAAGCTTGTAAAGATGCCATGTTGAATCTGTTTTCTGCTATGTCTAGTATTTTCACTAAGTCTGTAGAAACTGTTATCTTTTGCATTATTGCCATGCTATTTTAGTCATGCTCTAGTGGTTTATAGATCAAGCTCAGTGTTCATGTTTCGTAGAGCATCTCCTGTACATCACTGCTATGCATTTTGTTCATATGTTTGGGTGCTATAGCTTATTTATACTTTGCATCCAAGTGGCCATGTTGCTGTTTTAAGCAGTTTGCATCATATCTTGTCTTGCTTGTCATTTGCAAACCGTGCACCCGAATCCGGTGATCTTTATATCGATTTCAACCGAAATCATCTCATCTTTCCAGCGGCATACTTGGTTTGCCAAGTCGATGACTTCTTCATCCTTTTTCCTCCCGAAGCACGCATATGCATTGCATATCACATATCGCATAGCATGACATGTATTGCATCATGTTGCTTGTGCACTGCACCGTGATTTATTGTGGTTCCTTTGCTTGTGTTCTTGCTTTGGGTAGAGCCGGGAGACGAGTACGTGCACGAGGAACCTGTTGAGTACGCTAACGAGGATCAAGCCTTTGACAACTCTGAGAATTTTGCAGGCAAGATGACCATACCTTCGATATCACTTCTATCTTTGCTTGCTAGTACTCGCTCTATCGTTATGTTAGCTCTACTTGCCTTTGTTTACCATGCCTCCCTATTGCCATGTCAAACCTCTAACCATCCTATCCTAGCAACCGTTGATTGGCTATGTCACCGCTTTTGCTCTTCCCCTCTTATAGCGTTGTTAGTTGCAGGTGAAGATGAAGTTTGTTCCTGGTCGGAACATGGATATTTTGGGATATCACAATATCTCCTGTTTAAATTAATGCACATTATATACTTGGTAAAGGGTGGAAGGCTTGGCCTTATGCCTGGTGACTTGTTCCACTCTTGCCGCCCTAGTTTTCGTCATACCGGTGTTATGTTCCTTGATTTCGCGTTCCTTACACGGTTGGGTGATTTATGGGACCCCCTTAACAGTTCGCTTTGAATAAAACTCCTCCAGCAAGGCCCAACCTTGGTTTTACCATTTGCCACCTATACCCCCTTTTTCCCTTGGGTTTTCGCG
>NC_041393.1:61103356-61108402 GCF_002162155.2 Triticum dicoccoides
CCGGGCCAGTGCTCCTTCGAGTGTTGGTCCGAACCGAGCAACCTGCGGGGCCACCTTGGGGAAACTTGAGGGCTGGTTTTACTCGTAGCTTGACTTATCCGGTGTGCCCTGAGAACGAGATACGTGCGACTCCTATCGGGATTTGTCGGCACATCAGGCGGCTTTGCTGGTCTTGTTTTACCATTGTCGAAATGTTTTGCGAACCGGGATTCCGAGGCTGATCGGGTCTTCCCGGGAGAAGGTATATCCTTCGTTGACCGTGAGAGCTTGTGATGGGCTAAGTTGGGACACCCCTGCAGGGTATATTATCTTTCGAAAGCCGTGCCCGCGGTTATGAGGCAGATGGGAATTTGTTAATGTCCGGTTGTAGATAACTTGACACTTGACCTCTTTAAAATGCATCAACAGTGTGTGTAGCCGTGATGGTCTCTTCTCGGCGGAGTCTGGGAAGTGAACAAGGTTTGAGTTATGTTTGACGTAAGTAGTTCCAGGATCACTTCTTGATCAGTTCTAGCTTCTCGACCGACGCGTTGCTTCTCTTCCCGCTCTCACCTGCGTATGTTAGCCACCATATATGCGTAGTGCTTGCCGCAGCTCCACCATATTACCCCTTTCCTACCTATGAGCTTAAATAGTCTTGATCTTGCGGGTGTGAGATTGCTGAGTCCCCGTGGCTCACAGATTCTACCAAAACAGATGCAGGTGCCGAGGATACCAGCGCAGATGGCGCAACTGAGCTGAAGTGGGAGTTTGATGAGGCCCTTGGTCGTTACTATGTATCGTTTCCAGATGATCAGTAGTGGAGCCCAGTCGGGACGATCGGGGATCTAGCATTTGGGGTTGTCTTCTTTTCATTTGAACTTGACCGTAGCCGGTCTATGAGTGTATTCTGAATGATGTATGATCTTAACTTATGTATTGTGTGAAGTGGCGATTGTAAGCCAACTCTCTTTATCCCATTCTTGTTCATTACATGGGATTGTGTGAAGATGACCCTTCTTGCGACAAAACCACTATGCAGTTATGCCTCTAAGTCGTGCTTCGACACGTGGGAGATATAGCCGCATCGTGGGTGTTACAAGTTGGTAATCAGAGCCATCCCCGACTTAGGAGTCCCCTGCTTGATTGTTTGCTGGCGATGTTGAGTCTAGAACAAAAATGTTTTGAGTCTTAGGATTATATATATTGGAGAGTAGGATTCTTTTTACTCCTCAGTCCCTTCGTCGCTCTGGTGAGGTCTCCTGACGTAGATGTTTTGACTGTCCTCTTCTCAAATTTCACTAAAAAAAATTTAGGATCACGCGGGTATCTTGGAATCATTCCGATGGTTTTGTGACGAGAACATTGTTCTTGGTGCCTCCTGTCTATTATGTGGCTTTGACCCGGGGAGTTGAGCTCTGAGGTGTTGTCGTCACAATTTTGTCGTTGCAGTTCTGGAATACCTGAGATTTGCCGACATCGAAAATCTCTTTTATGCAGTTGTTGGTGAGATAACCTCGACGCCACCCAGTACTGGGGCGGGAGTTCGGGAGTATTGCCATAACTCGTATAACGGATGCTTTTCGAAGGTTGAGGTACACGATTTCCGAAGGTTTCTTGGTTATGTGTTGACGGATGGATACAACTGGATGTAGGGATTGTTAGTTTGGGTGAGATATATTGCTTCCCCTGTATCCCCAACACCTGATTGCATAACCAGAAAGTTTCGGGAGTTTATAGGTGGGATTCAAGTAGCTCTAGCATTTCTTCCCGCAGATATTTGGTTTGTGATTGGGTAATCCTTACCACTATTTGTTCCAGTTGTACCTTGTTTATTTCATTCATCAATCTCTTATCAAGTGGCTTCTCACCTTAATGGACGTGTGATGTTTGCTTTGGAATTCATTCGTTCATCCTTGTTCGAATGTTTATTGTGAAGACTATATGTTGCAATTTCTATCCGTTGATTCAACTTGTCTATCTGTCTATCAAGATGCTAACGGATGTCACCCTGTTCAGGATGGCTCCGCCAATGCGTCAGAATCCGGAACACAATGGTGGGAGTCAGGCGAACCCTCCACCTCCACCTCCGCCTCCGGAGGCATGGCAAGCTTTGATGGCAGCCTCAAACGCCCATGCCCAGATGATGATACAGCTCATGCAAGAGCGCAACCAAGGCCAAGGCAACCAAGGGAATCAAGGTCAAGGGCAGTTCAATCATCAGCCGCTATTTCCTACCCTCAACCAATTCCTTGCAAATCAGCCGAAGTCTTTCAGCTACTCTGTCGAGGCCACAGACGCCGATGATTGGCTCATGGATATCAACAAGCATTTTGAATGCAGCAATGTCAGGCCTGAGGACTATGTCAAGTTCGCTTCTTTTCAGCTCAAGGATCAGGCAGCTGATTGGTTCCAGCAATACAAGGATTCCAGAGGTGGTCGAGTGATTACTTGGACTGATTTCTATCGGGACTTTAAAGCTCACCATATTCCTACCAGTGTCGTTGAGAGCAAGCGTGAGGAGTTCCGCAATCTCAAGCAAGGCAACATGTCAGTGTACGAATACAACAAGCAGTTTCAGAAACTTGCTCGCTTCGCTAAGCAAGATGTTCCTGATGAGAAGAGTATGATCTATCAATTCAGAGGTGGCCTTAGAGAGGATCTGCAGTTAGCTCTTGTTCTTGTTGAGCCTACTCAGTTTGATCAATTCTATGATATGGCACTCAAGCAAGAAGGTGCTCAGCTCAAGTGTGAGGCTTCTAAGAAGAGAATCAAGGATGCAGTGCAATCTTCTTCTTCCTCACAAGTGGCAGCTAAGCAACAGAAGTTCTACCTTCCTCCTCCTCCGTTTCATCAGCCTTACCAACAGAAGAACTCAGGTGGTCGTGGATCTTCCCACCCACCCAACCCAGGCTATCAGAACAAGTCTCAGCCTCAAGCTCCAAAGTTGAATGCTCCTTATCACCGTCCGCTCTCAGAAGTGACTTGCAACAAGTGCCAGCAGAAAGGTCACTACGCGAACAAATGCTTCAATCAAAGGCGCCTTCCTCCTCCTCCTCCTGTGAGATCTTCAAGCAATGTTGTGGTTAAGCATAATCCAAAGCATGCAAAGGTGAACATGATGAATGCAGCTCAGGCAGAGGATTCTTCAGATGTGATCATGGGTAACCTTTTAGTTAACTCTATTCCTGCAAAAGTCTTATTTGATACTGGTGCATCGCATTATTTCATGTCAAGACCATTTTTTGCCAAGCATGATTTCACTTCTTCAAATTTGGGTAAACCCATGGCTGTCATTTCTTCGGGTAAACGGTTGAGCTCCAGTTTGGTGGTTCCGGATGTTTCCATCAAGATGGACGACTATAAATTTCTGTCTTCTCCAGTTGTTCTTGGCGACTCTGATATTGATCTAATTCTCGGGATGGACTGGCTTTCTAAGCACAAGGCTAAGCTTGATTGTGCTGCCAGGCAAATTCAATTGACACACCCTTCTGTTATCATCTATGCCGCTCGTGATGAAACCATTCAGTTGTTTTCTCTCAATGAGAAGGGCGAGTTGGATGCTATTTCTCAAATTCCAGTCGTTTGTGAGTACCAAGATGTCTTTCCAGAAGAGCTTCCGGGCATGCCTCCTCATCGGCCAGTCGAGTTCGTTATTGATCTTGAGCCTGGAACAGAACCCGTTTGCAAGCGTCCTTACAAGCTTGGACCCAAGGAGCTGAAGGAATTGAAGAAGCAGCTCGATGAACAAGAGCGTCTGGGTTTGATCAGACCGAGTTCATCCCCATGGGGTTGTGGAGTTCTTTTTGTCCAGAAGAAGGATGGCACGGACCGACTTTGCGTCGATTACCGTCCATTGAACAAGAAGACAATCAAGAACAAGTACCCACTTCCCAACATCAATGAGCTTTTCGAGCAACTCAAAGGAGCTAAAGTTTTCTCCAAGCTTGACCTCCGTATGGGTTATCATCAGATTCGCATTCGTGAACAAGATATTCCCAAGACAGCATTCAGAACAAGCTATGGTTCTTATGAATATACTGTCATGTCTTTCGGCCTTGTCAATGCTCCTCCAACGTTCTCTCGCATGATGAACTTTATCTTCAACCCCTACACCAATGAATTCATTCTGGTGTATCTCGATGATATCTTGGTCTTCTATAAGAATAAGTTGGATCATGCCAAACATTTGCGATTGGTGCTCGACAAGCTCAAAGAGCATCAATTCTATGCGAAGTTTTCCAAATGTGAGTTCTGGCTTGATGAAGTTCTTTATCTTGGTCATATCATCTCTGCCAAGGGCATTGCTGTTAATCCCGCGAAGGTTTCTGCTGTTCTGAATTGGGAACCTCCTCAGAATGTCAAGCAGCTCCGCAGTTTTCTTGGTCTTGCAAGCTATTGCCGAAGATTCGTTGAGAACTTCTCTAAGATTGCAAAGCCTCTTTCCAACCTCCTCCAGAAGCATGTCAAGTATGTCTGGACGCCTGAGTGCGATGTTGCTTTCAACACCCTCAAAGAGAAGCTAGTCACAGCTCCTGTTTTGACTCCTCCTGATGAATCCAAGCCATTCGAAGTATTCTGTGATGCTTCCCTTCAAGGTCTCGGTGTTGTGTTGATGCAAGAGAAAAAAGTTGTGGCCTATACCTCTCGTCAGTTGAAGCCCAACGAAAAGAACTACCCCACTCACGATCTTGAGTTGGCGGCAGTTGTCCATGCATTGATAACATGGAGACATCTCTTGTTGGGAAGGCAAGTGGACATTTTCACCGATCACAAGAGCCTCAAGTATATCTTCACTCAACCCAACCTTAACCTCAGGCAAACTCGATGGGTCGAAATGATTCAAGAGTACAATCCGAGTATTGAATATACTCCTGGCAAGGCAAATGTGATTGCAGATGCTCTGAGCAGAAAGGCTTATTGCAACAGTCTAATTCTCAAGCCGTTTCAACCGGATCTTTGTGAGGCTTTTCGCAAGCTAAATCTTCAAGTTGTTCCTCAAGGCTTTCTTGCCAACCTCATAGTCTCTCCTACTTTGGAAGATCAAATTCGTGAGGCACAACTCCT
>NC_041393.1:61140367-61156672 GCF_002162155.2 Triticum dicoccoides
GATACCATGGTGAAGAAGGTGAAACGTGGTATTGACAAGGGCATTCCCAAATACAAGTGCTATCGCTTGGATGACAAAGATACTCTTTTCTTCAAGGATCGAATTGTGGTTCCAAAAGGTGATATGAGAAAAGTCATCATGAATGAGGCACACAATTCCCTCCTATCCATTCACCCTGGAAGTACAAAGATGTACCATGATCTCAAGCAGTTGTATTGGTGGACTCGAATGAAGCGAGAGATTGCTCAATTCGTGAATGAATGTGATGTCTGCAGAAGAGTAAAAGCAGAACACCAAAGACCAGCTGGTCTCCTCCAACCTCTTGCTATTCCGGAGTGGAAGTTTGACCATATCGAGATGGACTTCGTGACTGGTTTTCCTAAGTCCAAGCGTGGAAATGATGCTATCTTCGTTGTCATTGACAAGCTTACCAAAGTGGCCCATTTTCTTCCTATCAAAGAATCTATCACAGCAGCTCAGCTGGCAGAGCTATACACCTCCAGAATTGTCTCCTTGCATGGCATTCCACAATTGATATCTTCAGATCGTGGAAGCATCCTCACTTCTAAGTTCTGGGACTCCTTTCAGACGGCCATGGGCAGCAACATTTGTTTCAGCACAGCTTTCCATCCTCAAACAAGTGGCCAAGTCGAGCGAGTCAATCAAATCCTTGAAGATATGCTCAGGGCTTGTGTCATCTCTTTCGGTATGAAGTGGGAAGATTGTCTTCCATATGCCGAGTTCTCCTACAACAACAGCTTCCAAGCGAGTTCGGGCAAGGCCCCATTCAAAATTCCCTATGGCAGAAAGTGCCGTACTCCTCTCAACTGGTCCGAGACAGGTGAACGCCAACTTCTTGGCAATGACTTGATCACAGAAGCCGAAGAAATGTGCAAAGTCATTCGTGAGAATCTCAAAGCCGCACAATCGCGCCAAAAGAGTTACTATGATAGCAAGCACTGTGACTTGGCTTTTGAAATCGAAGACCATGTCTACCTCCGCGTCTCTCCAATGAAAGGCACTCGTCGCTTCGGTATCAAAGGGAAGCTTGCCCCTAGATACGTGGGTCCTTTCAAGATCATTGGCAAAAGAGGCGACCTCGCCTATCAACTTGAGCTTCCATCCAACTTTGCAAACGTGCACGATGTGTTTCACGTGTCACAGCTTCGTAAGTGCTTCAAGACTCCTGAGCGCACTATCAACTTCGAAGAAATCGACCTCCAAGAAGATCTCTCTTATCATGAGCACCCCGTTGCTATTCTTGAAGAAACCGAGCGCAAGACTCGTAACAAGTCAATCAAATTCCTGAAAGTGAAGTGGTCACACCATTCCGACCGAGAAGCCACCTGGGAACGCGAGGATCACCTCCGTTCCGAATATCCGGAGTTCTTTCAATCCTAGATCTCGGGACGAGATCCTCTTGTAGTGGTGGAGTGTTGTAACACCCCAGATGTAACATGTCAATATATCAACTTGACCTTCATCCAATTCTTGTGGGTTTTTATCATGTTTGGCCTCATCTTGTTTGGTTAGATGTTTTATTCTTTTCATTATCATGCTGACCTTACCATATTGCATTTGTGCCTCTTGTCATTGTGCATTCCATCCTCATCATGTGCATGTTGTGATCTCATACATTTTATTTGGTGGGCACTTTGGCCTCTCTTTTTTAAAGTCCGAAGTCTCATACCGACTTGTGGGGGAATCATAGTCTTCATCATCCTTTCCTCACTTGGGACAATGCTCTAATAATGAAGATCATCACACTTTTATTGATTTACAACTCAAGAATTACAACTCAACACTTAGAACAAAATATGAATCTATATGAATGCCTCCGGTGGGGTACCGGGATATGCAATGAATCAAGAGTGACATGTATGAAAAATTATGAAGGTGGCCTTGCCACAAATACAATGTCAACTACATGATCATGCAAAGAGCAATATGACAATGATGGAATGTGTCATAATAAACGGAACGGTGGAGAGTTGCATGGCAATTTATCTCGGAATGGCTATGGAAATGCCATAATAGGTAGGTATGGTGGCTGTTTTGAGGAAGGTAAATAATGGGTGCATGATACCGGCGAAAGTTACGCGGCATAATAGAGGCTAGAAAAGTGGAAGGGTGAGTGTGCGTATATCCATGGACTCACATTAGTCATAAAGAACTCATATACTTATTGCAAAAGTTTACTTGCCCTCGAAGCAAAGTACTATTACGCATGCTCCTAGGGGAAGGGTTGGTAGGAGTTAACCATCGCGTGATCCCGACCTCCACTCATAAGGAAGACAATTAAAAGAGCACCTCATGCAACAAATTTGCCACACAACTTTACCATACGTGCATGCTATGGGACTTGCCAACTTCAACACAAGTATTTCTCAATTTCATAATTACCCAACTAGCATGACTCTAATATTATCACCTTCATATCTCAAAACAATTATCAAGCATCAAATTGATCCTTGTGTTTAATGCACTTTCTATGATAGTTTTTATTACTAGTAAGCATGCACGTGCAACGCGTGTATCATAATCTATAATAAAATATGTTTTAATCTTATTTCTTGTATGATGAGTTGTTTGCTAAGGCATTTAAATGTGTCTCGTGCCCACGATGTGAGCGCGCGTGTAACACGATCCGAACATATGTCTTCACATAAAATTCATAATCACACAAATGTATTATCATTAGTTACAAACATGTTTAAAAACAACAAGTAAGAAACATATCTACTATTTGTTCGTTGATGATGATTCTCTCTTAAAGTTCCATATATGGATGCAATTTAGAATGCTTCGTTCCATGGCTGAGATATTGTTTAGAGCTTCATTCCCTTGGTACTTCAAAATATGTCCAAAATTTGCCTCCCCAGTCGAATATCATCCTACATAGTAAGTCATCATTTGTTGGATTGACAGATGGTGAAAGAAGAAATGATTGCGAGATGAGCTCAAGGTTTGATGGATTGACATATGATGAAAGAAGAAATGATTGTGAGATGAGCTCAAGGTTTGATGATGTGTATGATGTTTTCATATTCTTAGCGAGTCTATCAAGAATCACACAATTTGTGGGATCAGTGTCGAGTTCGTCACGCTCTTATATTTCTTTACAGATGGAGTAGTAAATTAGAGTTAGAATTCAAATAATAATATAACATAGAATAATTATAATGATAAGATTTATAAAACCTTCAAAATCAATCAACCATTGATATATGATTGAACCAGTTTTGTAAACACTTGGCCGTAAAAAAAATCACAATCACGTATAGTACTCACCACACAGACGGACACGTACCCTATCTAAAAAGATTAAAAAATTCAGACAACCGGAGCAAGTACTCCACTCGCTCACCACAGAAGCGGATAACTCCTCTCTCCCTCACAGAACATGACTGCCCCTCTTCCGCTGCATCCCCACCGACGGCGGGACTAACACCCACCCGTGGCCGGTCCATGCGGCCGCCCTTCCCCAGCCACCGCGCCAGTCGCTGGTCTATGCCCCACCCTCCCGCCGCCGCGCCGGTCCATGGCGGCCGCCATTCCCTTACCTCTCTTCCCGTAGCCTACGACTTCCACCTCGCCTCCTGTTTCCCCAGCGCTCTCCAGCCCCACGACGAACCCGTTCGTCGACACCAGTCTGCTCCGCAGCCGCGGCTCCGCTCCGGCCGCCAACAGATCGTCGACACTGGCCACCGCGCGGCTTTGGAGGGATCCGACAGAGGCTCCCGAAGTGGATGCATGCTGGATGCCCCTCCCCACCTCGACTGCGGCTGGAGGAGGCCGTCGATGCCTCCTACTTCGAGCCGTCCTAGTGGGCTACCACCGCTACCCGACAACAAGGAGCACCGCCGCGTCCGTCCACGGGTACCCCTGCTCGGCATACTTCGTAGAGGGTGAGGAATCCGAGACCCCCATTACGATAAATATATGTGACTGCTTTTTGTCTAAATCTTGCGTGAGCTGAACATAATTGTGTGCATACTGAACTTTGAGTAAAATAATTGCGTGAGAGAATTAGCTATCACCAAATCGTCTACTTTGTTAAATTTAATGTGTTTGTTCAAAGTCTGCCAAAACACCTTGGAGAAGTGCTTTGATATTGTAGGTTAAGATGATGGATGAGTAGTCTTCACATGACGAAGACACTTAACTATGATGTCATCTACTCTCATTTGATACGTGCATATGCATACTATATTCTTAATTGTGAAAACTTCCTTTGTAATATGACTAATGAGGACATACAAAAAACACATAATGTCGATTGCATTGAGTTAGGAAGGTGTACCCATCTGTCTGCAGTTTGCTCTAAATACACTATTCCCTTGGCCATGTTGTGATGTTTAGGTCCTTCCACTTATCAGATTTTAGTTCCATGTGAAGAGATGCAGATTGGAATAGATTTTCCAGTCCATCGAGTTGTTGCATGAATAAATGAGAAAGCATTAGTATCACAAGCGAAAAATAACATAAATTGTCTCATCAAAAGATGAGGCAATCGGGCTAATAACTAACCATAACAGTGAGGTCTTAGTGATTAATTCCTATGCCTGATGAGTGTTGCCATTTACCTGATGAGTGTTTTGTAGTTCAAAACGGCATGAACAATTGCAACTTACTGTTAGTTATCTCCGAGCTGCACTAAGCATTCTTACATCGTTCGGCTTGTAACATTGTATAATTTCCTAAACACCATCAAGTTTCCAGAAAGATCATTGTTAGAGGCATTGGATAATGTGACCGGTGCAACATATACGCGAAAGGGCGCTTAAGGCCCCTTTCTTCTTCTATTTAGATAACAGTGTGCTCAAAACCATGACCTTATTGTTCAGATCATTTGAACACTCTGTCTTGTTTCAGTTACCACCATATTTTACTTAGAGACATTATTCTGTCCTTTTCAGATGTTCTACAAGCAGCCTTGCCTGGGAAGAAAACGTACAGCATGGGCAACTTGAGCATGGAGAAGAAAAACCCAGTCCAGTTATTTCACTTCCTTGGCCACAACCCTCAAAGAACTATAAAAAATAGAATGACTATGCCCTGAATAGATTCATTTACATGCTAAGTCTAACTATGTCCTGAATAGATTCATTTACATGCTAAGTCGATACAGATTCATCCATAGAGCCTGAATGTTAATTTTATTCATTCAGTCATGCAGATTCGAATACTATACTGTTAAAACAATATGATGGAGGGCTCCAGTTTGTTACAGATTCAAATATCCATGTCATTAAATTGTTATACATTGTGCACAAGTCACTACTGTAAATTCTGAAAGCCAACTTTTTCGACACCAGGAGCAGGAGATAGGGTGCATGATTCAGTTAGAAAAACAGATAGGGTGCACGAACGGCTTATAGAATTTGTAGCATTTTGCTGTGCAACTGCTTATTATTTAGCCATATTCTTGGCTATTCTCAAACGTCTAATCATGAGTAATGCTGCAACGGGTCAAAGGAAGAAGTCTGACCTGAAGAAATGGACAGAGGAATCACAGATGCGTGTGGCCGGCTTGTTCAGGGGATGCGGTGGACGCGGGTGCCGGGGCAAGCTCTATCTCCTAGGCACCGGCGATCTCGCGGGCGCGGCGGCAGGGCCGGTGCCGGGGCAGGCTCTATCTCCTGGGCACTAGCGATCTTGCAGGATGGATGCCACGCTGTGAGCGACAACAATCGGCGATGGCGATCCTGCAGGGAGGCAATGGAGCGGCGAGATCTCCGTGCAGGTAGGAGACATTGTTGGTTGGCGGCGTCTGTCACCAGGGTTGCCGTAGTGCCAAACAGTGAGGCCGAGGTCAAGGGCGTGGAGTTGCCTTAGTTTTTTTTACGGGTGGAGTTGCCTTAGTTTGTAATCAGATTTCCTTGATTGTAGGGGGCGTGGGAATGGTAGTTCCAATACTCCTCTCCTGGTGAAGCACGGTCAGTCATTGGAAATTGATAAGTGTACACCATAAAGGTATTAGATCACTAAGATTTGTTAGATTGAGAAGTGTGGGCCTAATCGTGTGGTGCTTATTGATCTGTGCGGGGGTGTGGGACTAATTGTAGGGTGCACGTAGAAAAATTCTTGTTGGATTGTTTAATAGTAGTGTAGATACCCAACTTGGATGCTCATTATTCTAGGACCAAATTTATAACCATAACAAATACCATGCTGTTCTGAAAGACTCTAAAAATAATATAAGTGAAGCATGAGAGATTAACAATTTCTTCAAAATTAAGCCACCGCCGTGCTCTAAAAGATATAAGTGTAGTACTAGAGCAAAAACTATCTAGCTCAAAAGATATAAGTGAAGCACAAAGAGTGTTCTAACAAATTCTAATCAAGTGGGCTTCTCCCAAAAGGTGTGCACAGAAAGGATGATTGTGGTAAACTAAAAAGCAAAGACTAATATCATACACGACGCTCCAAGCAAAACACATATCATGTGGCGGATAAAAATATAGCTCCAAGTAAAGTTACCGATAGACGAAGACGAAAGAGGGGATGCCTTCCCGGGGCATCCCCAAGCTTAGACTTTTGGATATTATTGAATATCTTGGGGTGTCTTGGGCATCCCCAAGCTTAGGCTCTTGTCACTCCTTATTCCATAATCCATCAAATCTTTACCCAAAACTTGAAAACTTCACAACACAAAACTCAATAGGAAATCCCATAAGCTCCGTTAGTGCAAGAAAGCAAAACCACCACATAAGGTGCTGTAATGAACTCATTATTTATTTATGTTGCTGTTAAACCTACTATATTCCAACTTCTCTATGGTTCATACCCTTACATACTAGCCATAGATGCATCAAAATAAGCAAACAACACACGAAAAACAGAAACTGTCAAAAACAGAACAGTCTGTAGCAATCTATAACTCTACTTATGTAACTCTAAATATCCTACAAAAATAGGAAGTCCTGTGCAATTTGTCTATTGATCTACAGCAAAAAGAATAAACACAAAATCACGTTTCTGTGAATTACTAAAATTATTTTTGTGCGCGCAAAGTTTCTGTTTTTCAGCAGAATCAAATTAACTTTTTTTTGAGACAATCACGCGAAGCTTTAATTATTCTGAAATAATGTTTACAAGGACAAAAGCGAGATTACCGGGGTGTCCTAACCAAACATGGTGGCCCACCCCTAGCTTTAAAGCATGCTTCGCTAGATTGTGAGACTCGAAATTCGAGCTCCTGTACTCATGAACAAAATTGCACTTTACGAAACCATTTGCAAGGTCTGATATTTCATGTAGAATTGCACCATAACCAGCCGGGTTTTGCTCCTTCATGTCCTTGATCACTACTTTGCAATATGATGCAACGTGTAGACTCTGCAAATTCAGATCTTCGGCCAGGGCTAGAGCCTCCCGGATAGCAAGAGCTTCTAGTGTCGGTGGGTCGTAAACACCCCTCACAAGTATCGCCGAAGCCCCCAGAAAATTTCCAGCGTGGTCTCTGCATATTGCTGCTGCAGCTCCCCTCTTCTGGTTCTTAGAAACTGCACCATCTACGTTGATCTTGCACATTGTCTCCGGTGGTTGAATCCACCGTGTTGACCTCGGCCATGCTCCTCCCTCCACCGGCCTTGCACTGCTTCTATCTTCCTGCATTGACCGAAGATCATTTATATAGGCCTGGATAAAGTGATGAGTGGATTGAGGGCTCTCAAACATGTCCTCATATATAGCCTTTCGCCTAGCTTTCCAGACCGCCCATAGTGTTACCACCATGATCACAAACTCCTCATGTGAAAGTACTTCATGCATTGCGAAGATCCAGTTCCTTGCATTCCTTTCCATTTTCTGGCTCATATGCTCCACAAGACTGGGATCAGACAGAGACCATATGCATCTAGACATAGTGCACTCTAATAGGGCATGTTTCCATGAATCATCATAGCCGCAAAGGGCGAGCATCGGGTGGTAGACATGTTGCGGCGGTGCAGGACATCCATCGACGGGATCGAGTGTTGAGCTAGTCTCCACAAAAACACCTTCAGCTTCGAAGGCACCTTGATATGCCATAGATTTGTCCACTCATTACTCTATGTGTTAATGTCTGAAACTCCACCAGCTCCCTCCAACCAATTCTCACGATGATGCTTTGTGTTCATCACCATCCTGTACGCTGACCTTACTGTGAATTTTCCATTCCTTTCATCGGACCATGCCCAAAAGTCGTCCATAGATCTTGTGCACAAGGGAATCGCCAAAATTGAGTCCACGTCAAATGGTAAGAAAGTACCCCGGATCAGATCCTCTCTCCAAGAAGCGGATGTGGAGTCAATCAGCTCTGACACTAGCCTTGGGGGATTGACAGAGATGGAAGTAATTGGTCTCATGGGACCGGTTCTTGGAATCCAGTTGGTGTTCCAAATATCTATTGACGCCCCGTTTCCAACTCTTCGAATGAAACCCTGTTTCAAAACCTCTCTGCCATCAATCACCGCCCGCCATATTTGCGAAGGGTGGTTACCCAACTCCGCATCCATGAAACTGCTTACTGGGTAGTAAGCAGCTTTTAGCAGTTTTGCACTAAGTGATGTAGGGTCATCCATGAGCCTCCACGCCTGCCGAGCGAGTAGAGCAAGATTGAAAACCTCAATATCTCTAAAACCCATTGTAGGACCTTGAAGTATGTCTAGAGGGGAGGTGATTAGACTACTTGACCAATTAAAAACTTAACCTTTTCCCAATTTTAGAGTTTGGCAGATTTTAGCTATCTTAGGACAAGTCAAGCAATCATCACACTATTCAAGCAAGCATGCAAAGAGTATATAGGCAGCGGAAATTAAAGCATGCAACTTGCAAGAAAGTAAAGGGAAGGGTTTGGAGGATTCAAATGCGGTTGGAGACACGGATGTTTTTGGCGTGGTTCCGATAGGTGGTGCTATCGTACATCCACGTTGATGGAGACTTCAACCCACGAAGGGTAACGGTTGTGCGAGTCCACAGAGGGCTCCACCCAAGAAGGGTCCACGAAGAAGCAACCTTGTCTATCCCACCATGGCCGTCGCCCACGAAGGACTTGCCTCACTAGCGGTAGATCTTCACGAAGTAGGCGATCTCCTTGCCCTTACAAACTCCTTGGTTCAACTCCACAATCTTGTCGGAGGCTCCCAAGTGACACCTAGCCAATCTAGGAGACACCACTCTCCAAGAAGTAACAAATGGTGCGTTGATGATGAACTCCTTGCTCTTGTGCTTCAAATGATAGTCACCCCAACACTCAACTCTCTTTCATAGGATTTGGATCTGGTGGAAAGAAGATTTGAGTGGAAAGCAACTTGGGGAAGGCTAGAGATCAAGATTCATATGGTAGGAATGGAATATCTTGGCCTCAATACATGAGTAGGTGGTTCTTTCTCAGGAATCGTAAGTTGGAAGTGTAGGTTTAGTCTGATGGCTCTCTCCACGAATGAAGAGGAGGTGGAGGGGTATATATAGCCTCCACACAAAATCTAACCGTTACACACAATTTACCAAACTCGGTGGGACCGATTCAACAGACTCGGTCGGACCGATTTAGTAAACCTAGTGACTGTTAGTGATTTTCGGTGGGACTGACATGCAACTCGGTGAGACCGATTCGGTTAGGGTTAGGGCATAATGTAATCTCGGTAAGACCGATTACACAAACTCGGTGAGACCGATTTTGGTAATAAGCTTTCCAGAGAGTTGGTCAGGTAAACTCGGTGGGACCGATTTGCTCTTTCGGTGAGACCGAAATGTTACAAAAGGGAAACAAAGAGTTTACATTGCAATCTCGGTGGGACCGATCGCTCACTTCGGTTTGACCGAAACGTTACGAAGGGAAACAGAGAGATTACAATCCCATCTCGGTGAGACCGAGATCCCTATCGGTAGAACCGATTTGCCTAGGGTTTGTGGCAGTGGCTATGACATTTGAACTCGGTGGCGCCGGATAGGAAGAATCGGTGTGACCGATTTTGGCTTTGTGTTTAGGTCATTTGTGGATGTGAGAAAGTAGCTGAGGGTTTTGGAGCATATCACTAAGCACATGAAGCAAGAGGCGCATTAAGCAACACCTCATCCCTCCTTGATAGTATTGGCTTTTCCTATAGACTCAATGTGATCTTGGATCACTAAAATATAAAATGAAGAGTCTTGAGCTAATGAGCTTGAGCCAATCCTTTGTCCTTAGTATTTTGAGGGATCCACTTTCATCATCCATGCCATGCCATTCATTGAGCTTTCCTGAAATAATACTCTTGGAATAGCATTAGCTCAATGAGCTATATGTTGTTATGAATTACCAAAACCACCTAGGGATAGTTGCACTTTCACCCATGCCACCTTGGTATTTTGGCTTCGTCATGACGTCCCAAGCAACCCAGGCCGGTTTTCTTCTGCCTTGTTTACTCCCTCACCAAAACTGTCTGATTATCGAAGTGATGTTCTCACACAAGCCTCGTGGTAATCTGAAGCATGCCATTGAATACACTGGGATTGCCTGTGCCACAGATTTTATGAGCACTTCTTTCCCTGCCGCTGAGAGTAACTTCTCCATCCATCCTCGGACCTTCTCCCATACTCTATCTCTTAAGTACTTGAATGTACCCATCTTAGACTGCCCTACATCAGTTGGCATCCCCAAATACCTGTCACTCAAAGACTCATTATGAACATTTAGGGTCAGCTTAACATTGTCCCTTACCACTTGGGGACACCCTTTGATGAAAAAGATAGAAGATTTATCATTGTTTATCCGCTGTCCAGAAGCCTTGCAGTACACATCCAATAGGTTTGAAACCATTGTCGCGCCCTCAACACTTGACTTAAAAAGCAACAAGCTATCATCAACAAAAAGGAGGTGGAGCTGAAGGTGCCACCTTTATCCCTTCCAAACTTGACGACTGAGAACTTGATTTTAAAAGGCATGAAAGGCCCTCTGCTGCAATCAAGAAAAGGTAAGGGGAGATAGGATCTCCCTGTCGGATGCCTCTTGTGGGTGTGAAATGTTCTAGTTTCTCACCATTGAAAAGAACTGAGAAGGATACTGATTGTACCATATTCATCACTATCTGAACCCAACTTTGTACAAAGCCCAATCTCTCCATCATGGCATGTAGATACGACCACTCTAATCTGTCATAGGCTTTCATCATGTCCAACTTCAACGCACAGAAACTGTTGGATTTAGCCCTGCTCCTCTTCATAAAGTGTAAACACTCATATGCACAAATAATGTTGTCTGTGATTAGCCTTCCTGGAACAAATGCAAACTGTTCCTCGGATATTATATCAGGGAGGACTATCTTTAGCCTGTTAGAGACAACCTTGGAGGCAATTTTATAGATTACATTGCAAAGACTAATGGGACGGAATTGAGAGAGTTGGGTTGGGTTCAGAACCTTGGGTATGAGAACTAGCACAGTGTCATTGACACATCCAGGCCCCTCTTCCCCTTTGATAATTCTCAAGACTGCCTTCGTCACCTCATCTCCGCAAATTTCCCAGTGCCTTTGGTAAAAATGCGCTGGGAACCCATCCGGTCCCGGCGCCTTGGTAGAGAACATTTGGAACAAAGCCTTTTTTACCTCTTCCTTCGTATATGGCGCCAAGAGCATCTCGTTCATGTCGCTTGTGACTTTGACATGAACTTTGGATAGCACATCCTCCATGCCATCTACCCCTTCGGATGTGTACAACATGAAATAGAAGTCCCGGACCAGCGATCTTAGTTCCGCAGGGTCCTCTGTCATGACTCCCAAGGAGTTGGCGAGTGATTTTATCATGTTCCTCTTCTTTCGCTGACTTGCTCTGAGATGAAAGAATCGAGTATTGCGGTCCCCAGCCGAGAGACATTCTAATCTTGAACGTTGTCTCCACATGAGCTCCTCCCTGTGATACATTTCTATTAGCTTCTCGTTGATCTTCAACTCTATGTGCGAGGGTGCAGTCCTCGCAGGATCAGCTCGCATCCTTTCCAATTCACTTTTCAAACTTTTTATCTCTTTTCTAACTGAGCCAAAAGTGTTCCTGTTCCATACTTCCAAATTCTCAGAGATCCTTTTGAGCTTCCTGCTGAGCTCTTCGACAGTACCCGTCGCTCCACCTTCTGTCCACGTGCCCGATTTTGCTGGAATTTCGAGGGAGAGAACGCCCGCACCATAAAAAGGAGTTCAAGTACGAAGTAATAGCAGAATCAAATTAACTATCACCATAGGTTATCCTATAGGTTCTACTTGGCACAAACACTAATTAAAACATAAAAACACATCTAAACAGAAGGTAAATGATAAATTTATTAAATAACAGCAAGGAAAAAATTGGGTTATCTCCCAACAAGCGCTTTTCTTTAAAGCCTTTTTAGCTAGGCATTGAGATTTCAATGATGCTCACATGAAAGACAAGAATTGAAGCACAAAGAGAGCATCATAAAACATGTGACAAACACACTTAAGTCTAACATACTTCCTATGCATAGGCATCTTGTAAGCAAACAAATTATCAAGGCAAGCAAAACTAGCATATGCCAGGAAGAACAAAGAGATGATGGCAATCTCAACATGAAGAGAGGTAATTTAGTAACATGAAAATTTCTATAACCATATTTTCCTCTCTCATAATAATTACTTGTAGGATCATAAGAAAATTCAACACAATAGCTATCACATAAAATATTTTCAACACGATCGAAATGCATGCGAAGTTGACACTCTTCCAAAATAGTGGGATTAACATTAACTAAAGTCATGACCTCTCCAAGCCCACTTTTATCTAAAATTTCATAAGATTGATCAAAATCCAAATATGTGGGATCTAAAGTTGACACTCTTCCAAACCCACTTTCAATAATATTGCAAACACTATTATCAATCTCATATTCATCATGGGGGTTAAATAAATTTTCAAGATCAAAAGAAGAATCACCCCAATCATGACCATTGCAACAAGTAGTAGACATAGCAAAACTAGCATCCCCAAGCTTAGGCTTTTGCATATTATTAGCACAATTGACATCAAGAGAATTTATAGTAACATCATTGCAATCATGCTTTTTATTCAAAGAGTTATCATGAATCTCTTCATAAATTTCTTCATCATAATTTTCAGATTCATGAATTTCAAGCAAAGCTTCATAAAGATAATCTAGTGCACAAAACTCACTAGCAATTGGTTCATCATAATTGGATCTCTTAAAAAGATTAGCAAGTGGATGATGATCCATAGATCTTAGTTTCTCTGTTTAGCAATAAATAAACAAATATTCCAACTAAACGACCAAACGAGCCAAGTAAGACATCAAAGCAAATGAAAAGACGAACAGAAGAAGGGCGAATAAAATGGCAAGGGTGAAGTGGGGGAGAGGAAAACGAGAGGCAAATGGCAAATAATGTAAATGCGAGGGAGATGAGTTTGTGATGGGTACTTGGTATGTCTTGACTTGAACGAAGACCTCCCCGGCAACGGCGCCAGAAATCCTTCTTGCTACGTCTTGAGCTTGCATTGGTTTTCCTTAAAGAGGAAAGGGTGATGCAGCAATAGTAGCGTAAGTATTTCCCTCAGTTTTTGAGAACCAAGGTATCAATCCAGTAGGAGGCTCCTTAAAAGTTCCACGCACCTACACAAACAAACAAGAACTCGCAACCAACACAATAAAAGGGTTGTCAATCCCTTCACGGCCACTTGCAAAAGTGAGATCTGATAGAGATAATATGATAAGATAAATATATTTTTGGTATTTTATAATATAGATAGGAAAAGTAAAGATGCAAATAAAAGTAGATTGAAAGCTTATATGATAAGAGATAGACCCGGGGGACATAGGTTCACTAGTGGCTTCTCTCAAGATAGCATAAGTATTACGGTGGGTGAACAAATTACTGTCGAGCAATTGATAGAAAAGCGAGTAATTATGAGATTATCTAGGCATGATCATGTATATAGGCATCACGTCCGTGACAAGTAGACCGACTCCTGCCTGCATCTACTACTATTACTCCACACATCGACCGCTATCCAACGTGCATCTAGAGTATTAAGTTCATAAAGAACAGAGTAACGCATTAAGAAAGATGACATGATGTAGAGGGATAAACTCATGCAATATGATATAAACCCCATCTTTTTATCCTCGATGGCAACAATACAATACATGCCTTGCTGCCCCTGCTGTCACTGGGAAAGGACACCGCAAGATTGAACCCAAAGCTAAGCACTTCTCCCATTGCAAGAAAGATCAATCTATTAGGCCAAACCAAAGTGATAATTCGAAGAGACTTGCAAAGATAACTTAATCACACATAAAAGAATTCAGAGGAGATTCAAATATTTCTCATAGATAAACTTAATCATCAACCCACAATTCATCGGATCTCGACAAACACACCGTAAAAAGAGTTACATCGAATAGATCTCCAAGAAGATCAAGGAGAACATAGTATTGAGATTCAAAGAGAGAGAAGAAGCCATCTAGCTAATAACTATGGATCCGAAGGTCTGTGGTAAACTACTCACAACTCATCAGAGAGGCCTTGGGGATGATATAGAGGCCCTCCATGATCGATTACCCCTCCGGCGGAGCGCCGACGAAGGCTCCAAGATGGGATCTCGCGGATACAGAAGGTTACGGCGATGGAAATAGTTTTTCGTGGTCGCCTCTTGTTTTCGGGGTACATGGGTATATATAGGAGGAAGAAGTAGGTCGGTTGACGCCCGAGGGTCCCACGAGATAGGGGGCACGCCCAGTAGGGGGGCGCCCTCCACCCTCGTGGCCGCCTCGTTTGTTTCTTGACTTCCACTCCAAGTCCTCTTGATCACGTTCGTTCCAAAAAGATCGCTCCCGAAGGTTTCATTCCGTTTGGACTCTATTTGATATTCCTTTTCTTTGAAATACTGAAATAGGCAAAAAAAAACAGCAATACAGGTTGGGCCTCCGGTTAGTAGGTTAGTCCCAAAAATGATATAAAAGCGTAAAGTAAAGCCCATAAACATCCAAAACAAGTAATATAATAGCATGGAACAATCAAAAATTATAGATACGTTGAAGACATATCATGAGCCCATACCCCCCAGTTCCACAGGATTGAAACCTGACTCTCCTGTACCCCCTGTTCCCAAGGTTGTTCCTCGCGCATGGCCTCGTATGTAATTCATGATCCACCTTCCGAGAGATCATCAGTTCTGGTATCAGACACAATACTTATACTCGTTGCCGTGGACCCCTTTCACACTTTGTTTCAGACATCAACGATTGTCTATCCGTTTGAAACCTCTTATTGTACCTTACTACTTTGCTCTTAACATGTTTTATTCATTATACTCATGTGTTCATTCATGGGATAACCCCCGGTGATTACCCCTTATAGCATTCTATCGTTGTCGAGCTGCCCCTTTCCCTATTCATAAGTATGATGGAATTCGCGAAGACAGGATGATGACTTCATCATGATGACCTAAAACAGAGGAATGAAGACATAAATGTAATGGATCGACCTCTTTGAGAACATCAACAAAGACTGAGAAGATTCGTTAGAATTTCGTAACCAGATCTTTCCCCCTTACTCCAATTCTTAAAATCTCGGGACGAGATTTCTTGTAGTGGAGGAGAATTGTGACGCCCGGATAATTAAGCTACGGCAACCCTCTGCTAATGATGCCACATCACTTCGACTACTGTTGCTAATCTTGCGTTAGTTTGAAACCGATTCAAATTCAAATTCAAAATCAAGCAAACAATAAAAGTTTTCAGATATTAAAACTAAAATGTTCGGAGTGAACCAAATATTGTATAGGTAATTATGGTGGAGAAACCATACTTTTATAAAATGTTTAAATATTCAAATGGTAATAAAATAGTAATAAAAACTATTATATAAATACTTTTAACTAATAAATAATTACGAAACTATTTTATTTAGGTGCCAAAGTTATTGTGGCAGAGGTATATTTAGTAATGCAAATTGGGTGTTAATTATATATTTTACAAACAAAAATAAATTGGGAAATAAAATAAAAACAGTAAAAGTATAAAAAACAAAATAGAACAAAAAATAACAGAAAAGAGAAAAGGCCTCCCCCACTGGGCCACGACCCAGCAGGCCACCAGGCCGGCCCAGCAGCCGCGCCCATATCCCCCAACTACCCCGAAACCCTAACCCCCATTGCAACCTATTTCCCCCGCACGATCCCCACCCCACTCTCTCGTTCCCCACTTCGCCCCCCCATGTTCTGGATCGGGGCCGCGACCCCGGCCTCGTCGCCGCGACCCTTCGCCGTCACCGTCCCTAACTGCCGCCGCAAGGAGAACCACCCCACTGTCGCCGTTCG
>NC_041393.1:61156948-61170497 GCF_002162155.2 Triticum dicoccoides
CGCCCCCGTCAACCTCCTCCTCGCCGGAATGCATGCATCACCGACCTCCCCCCGAAGGCCTCCGTCAAGCCCACTGCCATTCCCCTGCAACGAACATGAGCAAGAAACCCCCCTCCCTCATCTGCCTCCCACACGCTCGCGCGCGCTCGCCCGCACTTGTTGCCGCCCGGGGGCAGTGGCCTCCTCTCCGCACCGCACCTGGGCCGCGCCCGCTCATGCCCCCATGGTCGTGCTCCGGCACCCCCGCACGCTGCTCGCCTCCACCCTGCATTGTCCCCGGACGGCCACACGCGCCCGCTGCACTTCGCCGGCCGCCGCCGCCGCCTACTGTCGCCCAGCTCCCCCCGTCCCTGCCCGTGGCCACCTTGGCCGAAGCCAGCCGCCGCTCGGCCAACCGCTTCCCCTCGCCCCCTACACCCTGACCACGCACCACCTCCCCCACCTCGCCCCGCTGCAGCCGCCGTCTGTCAGCTACGCTCGTCTGCGTGCGCTTGCAGCCGTCTGCTGCTCGCGGCCAAGCCCGCACACATCTGCCTGTAGCTGCTTGCCTAGCAACCACGCCGTTGCGGCTCCCGCTCGTCTCTGCTCACCCCGTCGTGCGCAGCCCGGGTGCCCGGTTACCAGCGCCCGTTCGGGATACGCCCGTTAACCCCGCGCCTGATGTCTACTACACAACCTTCTTCTTGTAGACATTGTTGGGCCTCCAAGTGCAGAGGTTTGTAAGACAGGAGAAAATTTCCCTCAAGTGGATGATCTAAGGTTTATCAATCCATGGGAGGCATAGGATGAAGACGGTCTCTCTCAAACAACCCCGCAACCAAATAACAAAGAGTCTCTTGTGCCCCCAACACACCCAATACAATGATAAATTGTATAGGTGCACTAGTTCAGCGAAGAGATGGTGATACAAGTGCAATATGGATGGTAGATATAGGTTTTTGTAATCTAAAAATATAAAGACAGCAAGGTAACTAATGATAAACGTGAGCGTAGATGGTATTGCAATGCTAGGAAACAAGGCCTAGGGTTCATACTTTCACTAGTGCAAGTTCCCTCAACAATAATAACATAATTGGATCTTATAACTATCTCTCAACATGCAACAAAGAGTCACTCCAAAGTCACTAATACTGGAGAACAAACGAAGAGATTATTGTAGGGTACGAAACCACCTCAAAGTTATTCTTTCTGATCGATCTAGTCAAGAGTCCGTAGTAAAATAACATGAAGTTATTCTTTCCGTTCAATCTATCATAGAGTTCGTACTAGAATAACACCTTAAGACACAAATCAACCAAAACCCTAATGTCACCTAGATACTCCAATGTCACCTCAAGTATCTGTGGGTATGATTATACGATATGCATCACACAATCTCAGATTCATCTATTCAATCAACACAAAGAACTTCAAAGAGTGCCCCAAAGTTTCTACCGGAGAGTCAAGACGAAAACGTGTGCCAACCCATATGCATAAGTTCACAAGGTCACTGAACCCGCAAGTTGATCACCAAAACATACATCAAGTAGATCACGTGAATATCCCATTGTCACCACAGATAAGCACATGCAAGACATACATCAAGTGTTCTCAAATCCTTAAAGACTCAATCCGATAAGATAACTTCAAAGGGAAAACTCAATCCATTACAAGAGAGTAGAGGGGGAGAAACATCATAAGATCCAACTATAATAAGAAAGCTTGCGGTACATCAAGATCGTGCCAAATCAAGAACACGAGAGAGAGAGAGAGAGAGAGAGATCAAACACATAGCTTTGTACATACCCTCAGCCCCGAGGGTGAACTACTCCATCCTCGTCATGGAGAGTGCCAGGATGATGAAGATGGCCACCTGTGAGGGATCCCCCCTCCGGCAGGGTGCCGGAACAAGGCCCTGATTGGTTTTTGGTGGCTACAGAGACTTGCGGTGGCGGAACTCCTGATCTAGGTTATTTTCTGGAGGTTTGGGTATTTATAGGAATTTTGGGCGTCGGTCTCACGTCAAGGGGGTCTCCGAGTCGTCCACGAGGCAGGGGCGCGCCCAGGGGGGTAGGGCTCACCCTCCACCCTCGTGGATGGCTCGGGACTCTTCTGGCCCAACTCTTTCACTCCAGGGGCTTCTTTTGGTCCACAAAAAATCGTCAAAAATTGGCATGTCAATTGGACTCTGTTTGGTATTCCTTTTCTGTAAAACTCAAAAACAAGGAAAAACAGAAACTGACACTGGGCTCTAGGTTAATAGGTTAGTCCCAAAAATCATATAAAATAGCATATAAATGCATATAAAACATCCTAGATGGATAATATAATAGCATGGAACAATAAAAAGTTATAGATACGTTAGAGATGTATCAAGCATCCCCAAGCTTAATTCCTGCTCATCCTCGAGTAGGCAAATGATAAAAACAGAATTTTTGATGTGGAATGCTACCTAACATAATTCTCAATGTAATTTTCTTTATTGTGGCATGAATGTTCAGATCCAAATGATTCAAGATAAAAGTTCATATTAACATAAGAGTAATAATACTTCAAGCATACTAACAAGTAATCATGTCTTCTCAAAATAACATGGCCAAAGAAAGCTTATCCCTACAAAATCATATAGTTAGGCTATATTTCATTTTCGTCACACAAAATACTCCCAGCATGCACAACCCCAGTTTTAGCCAAGCAATTGGTTCATACTTTTAATGCGCTTCAGCTTTTTTTCAACTCTCACGTAATACATGAGCGTAAGCCATGGATATAGCACTATGGGTGGAATAGAATATGATGATGGAGGCTGTGTGGAGAAGACAAAAAATGAGAAAGTCTCACATTGACGAGGCTAATCAATGAGCTATGGAGATGCCCATCAATTAATGTCAACATGAGGAGTAGGGATTGCCATGCAACGGATGCACTAGAGCTATAAATGTATGAAAGCTCAACAAAAGAAACTAAGTGGGTGTGCATCCAACTTGCTTGCTCACGAAGACCTAGGGCATTTTGAGGAAGCCCATCGTTGGAATATACAAGCCAAGTTCTATAATGAAAAATTCCCACTAGTATATGAAAATGACAACATAGGAGACTCTCATCATGAAGATCATGGTGCTACTTTGAAGCACAAGTGTGGAAAAATATAGTAACATTGTCCCCCCTTTTTTGGCCTTTCTCTTTTTTTGGCCTTTCTTTTTTTATTTGGCCTTTCTCTCTTTTTTTTGGGCCTTTCTTTTCAAGGGACAATGCTCTAATAATGATGATCATCACACTTCTATTTACTTACAACTCATGGATTACGACTCGATACTAGAACAAAATATGACTCTATATGAATGCTCCGGCGTTGTACCGGGATATGCAATGAATCAAGAGCGACATGTATGAAAGAATTATGAAGGTGGCTTTGCCACAAATACGATGTCAACTACATGATCATGCAAAAGCAATATGACAATGATGGAATCTGTCATAATAAACGGAACGGTGGAAAGTTGCATGTCAATATATCTAGGAATGGCTATGGAAATGCCATAATAGGTAGGTATGGTGGATGTTTTGAGGAATATATAAGGAGGTTTATGTGTGATAGAGCGTATCGTATCACGGGGTTTGGATGCACAGGCGAAGTTTGCACCAACTCTCAAGGTGAGAAAGGGCAATGCACGGTACCGTATAGGCTAGCAATGATGGAAGGGTAAGAGTGCGTATAATCCATGGACTCACATTAGTCATAAAGAACTCATATACTTATTGCAAAAGTTTATTAGCCCTCGAAGCAAAGTACTACTACACATGCTCCTAGGGGAAGGGTTGGTAGGAGTTAACCATCGCGCGATCCTGACCTCCACTCATAAGGAATGCAATCAAAAGAGCATCCCATGCTACAAATTTGTTACACAACTTTCACCATACGTGCATGCTACGGGACTTGCCAACTTTAACACAAGTATTTCTCAATTTCATAATTACCCAACTAGCATGACTCTAACATTACCACCTTTATATCTCAAAACAATTATCAAGTATCAAATTTATCATAGTATTCAATGCACTTTCTATGATAGTTTTTATTATACCCAACTTGGATGTCCATCATATTAGGACCAATTTTATAACCAAATCAAATACCATGCTGTTCTAAAAGACTCTCAAAATAATATAAGTGAAGCATGAAAATTCATCTATTTCTTCAAAATAAAACCACCACCGTGCTCTAAAAAGATATAAGTGAAGCACTAGAGCAAAAGACAAACTACTCCAAAAGATATAAGTGAAGATCAATGAGTAGTTGAATAATTATGCAACTATGTGAAGACTCTCTAACATTTAAAAATTTCAGATCTTGGTATTTTATTCAAATAGCAAGCAGAACAAAACAAAATTACATTTCAAAGATAGCACACATCATGTGAAGAAGCAAAAACTTAGGTTCAACCGATACTAACCGATAATTGTTGAAGAAAAAAGGTGGGATGCCTACCAGGGCATCCCCAAGCTTGGATGCTTGAGACTTCTTGAAATATTATATTGGGGTGCCTTGGGCATCCCCAAGTTGGTGCTTTTGTGTCTCCTTAATTCCTTTTATATCTCGATTTCCTAAATCTCAAAAGCTTCATCCACACCAAACTCAACAAGAACTCGTGAGATAAGTTAGTATAAACCTATGCAAAAACCTTATCATTTTCTACTGTAACAAATCAAAAAAAATTATTATTCAACATTGCATACTAAATGCCTCTGCATATTTAATACTCCTATCCTCAAATAGAATCATTAACCAAGCAAACATATGCAAACAATGCAAACATAACAGCAATCTGCCAAAACAGTATAGTCTGTAAAGAATGAAAAATTCATCATACTTACCTAACTCCAAACATTATGATAAAAATACTACACTTTAGAATATTTATCAGAGCTCAGCATCTAAAAAGTTTCAATATTATATCATTCTCTAACTTTTCTAGGGAATTTTTGCAATAGCGGTAAACTTTCTGTTTTGAAACAGCAACATGTATACTTGTAAAATAAGCATGGTAAAGGATATCCTTGACATTTTTATTGAAAATATAGATGCAAAACATTATTATAAATAACAGAAAGCAAATACTAACAAAAGAAAATGATACTCCAAGCAAAACACATATCATGTGGTGAATAAAAAATATAGCTCCAAGTAAAGTTACCGATGAACGAAGACGAAAGAGGGGATGCCATCCGGGGAATACCCAAGCTTAGGCTCTTGGTTGTCCTTGAATATTACCTTGGGGTGCCTTGGGAATCCCCAAGCTTAGGCTCTTGCCACTCCTTATTCCATAGTCCATCGAATCTTTACCCAAAACTTGAAAACTTCACAACACAAAACTCAACAGAAAACTCGTAAGCTCCGTTAGTATAGGAAAATAAATCACCACTTAGGTACTGTTGTGAACTCATTATAAATTCATATTGGTGTAATATCTACTGTATTCCAACTTCTCTATGGTTCATACCCTCCGATACTACTCATAGATTCATCAAAATAAGCAAACAACACAATGAAAACAGAATCTGTCAAAAATAGAAAAGTCTGTAGTAATCTGTAACTCTCGAATACTTCTGTAACTCAAAAAATTCTACCAAATTAGGAAAGCCTGAGAAATTTTTGTACCAATCTATAGAAAAAGGAATCAGATCAAAATCACGTTTCTGGGAATTATCAAAACAAATTTACTGGGTGCAAAAGTTTCTGATTTTTAGCAGGATCAACACAACTATCATCGTAAACTATCCTAACGGTCTTACTTGGCACTTTATTGAAACAAAAGCTATAAAACATGATTACTACAGTAGAATAATCATTTTAACACACAAAAACAGTAAAGGTAAATATTGGGTTGTCTCCCAACAAGCGCTAATACCTTTTAGCTAGGCATGATGATTTTGATGATGCTCACATAAACGATAAGAATTGAAACATAAAGAGAGCATCATGAAGAATATGACTAGCACATTTAGTTCTAACCCACTTCTTATGCATAGGGATTTTGTGAGAAAACAACTTATGGGAACAAAAATCAACTAGCATAGGAAGGCAAAACAAGCATAACTTTAAAACTTTAAGCACATAGAGAGGAAACTTGATATTATTGCAATTCCTACAAGCATATATTCCTCCCTCATAATAATTTTCAGTGGAATCATGAATGAATTCAACAATATAACTATCACATAAAGCATTCTTTTCATGAGCCAAAAGCATAGAATTTTTATTACTCTCCACATAAGCAAAATTCTTCTCATTCGGAATAGTGGGAGTAAACTCAAAAAAATAACTATCATGTGAAGCATAATCCAATTGAAAATAAAAATCATGATGAAAAGTTTCATGGTTATCATTATTCTTAATAGCATACAAGTCATCACAATAATCATCATAGATAGCAACTTTGTTCTCATAATCAATTGGAACCTCTTTTGAAATAGTGGATTCATCACTAAATAAAGTCATGACCTCTCCAAATCCACTTTCATAATTATCACAATAATATTCAACATCCTCCAAAATAGTGGGATCATTACTTCCTAAAGTTGACACTCTTCCAAACCCACTTTCATCAATATAATCATCATAAATAGGAGGCATGCTTTCTGTTGGGGAACGTAGTAATTTCAAAAAAAATTCCTACGCCCACGCAAGATCATGGTGATGGCATAGCAACGAGAGGGGAGAGTGTTGTCCACGTACCCTCGTAGACCGTAAGCGGAAGCGTTAGCACAACGCGGTTGATGTAGTCGTACGTCTTCACGATCCGACCGATCCAAGCACCGAACGTACGGCACCTCCGAGTTCAGCACACGTTCAGCTCGATGACGATCCCCGGGCTCCGATCCAGCAAAGCTTCGGGGATGAGTTCCGTCAGCACGACGGCGTGGTGACAATGATGATGTTCTACCGGCGCAGGGCTTCGCCTAAACTCCGCGACGATATGACCGAGGTGGAATATGGTGGAGGGGGGCACTGCACACGGCTAAGGAACGATCCGTAGATCAACTTGTGTGTCTATGGGGTGCCCCCTGCCCCCGTATATAAAGGAGGAAGGGGGAGGCCAGTCGGCCCTTGTGGGCGCGCCAAGAGGAGGAGTCCTCCTCCTAGTAGGAGTAGGACTCCTCCTTTCCTACTCCTACTAGGAGGGGAAAGGAAGGGGGAGAGGGGGAAGGAAAGAGGGGGGCGCCGCCCCCCCTAGTCCAATTCGGACCAGAGGGAGAGGGGGCGCGCGGCCCTCCCTGGCCGCCCCTCTCTCTTCCCACCAAGGCCCATGTGGCCCATTAACTCTCCGGGGGGTTCCGGTAACCCTCCGGCACTCCGGTTTTCTTCGAAATCACCCGGAACACTTCCGGTGTCCGAATATAGTCGTCCAATATATCAATCTTTATGTCTCGACCATTTCTAGACTCCTCGTCATGTCCGTGATCACATCCGGGACTCCGAACAAACTTCGGTACATCAAAACTTATAAACTCATAATAAAACTATCATCGTAACCTTAAGCGTGCGGACCCTACGGGTTCGAGAACAATGTAGACATGACCTAGAACTATTCTTGGTCAATAACCAATAGCGGAACCTGGATGCTCATATTGGCTCCTACATATTCTACGAAGATCTTTATCGGTCAAACCGCATAACAACATACGTTGTTCCCTTTGTCATCGGTATGTTACTTGCCCGAGATTCGATCGTCAGTATCCAATAACTAGTTCAATCTCGTTACCGCAAGTCTCTTTACTCGTTACGTAATACATCATCTCACAACTAACTCATTAGTTGCAATGCTTGCAAGGCTTATAGTGATGTGCATTACCGAGAGGGCCCAGAGATACCTCTCCGACAATCGGAGTGACAAAACCTAATCTCGAAATATGCCAACCCAACATGTACCTTTGGAGACACCTGTAGTACTCCTTTATAATCACCCAGTTACGTTGTGATGTTTGGTAGCACCCAAAGTGTTCCTCCGGTAAACGGGAGTTGCATAATCTCATAGTTACAGGAACATGTATAAGTCATGAAGAAAGAAATAGCAACATACTAAACGATCAAGTGCTAGGCTAACGGAATGGGTCAAGTCAATCACATCATTCTCCTAATGACGTGATCCCGTTAATCAAATGACAACACATGTCTATGGTTAGGAAACATAACCATCTTTGATTAACGAGCTAGTCAAGTAGAGGCATACTAGTGACTATATGTTTGTCTATGTATTCACACATGTATCATGTTTCCGGTTAATACAATTCTAGCATGAATAATAAACATTTATCATGAAATAAGGAAATAAATAATAACTTTATTATTGCCTCTAGGGCATATTTCCTTCAGTCTCCCACTTGCACTAGAGTCAATAATCTAGTTCACATCGCTATGTGATTTAACACCAATATTCACATCTGCATGTGATTAATACCCATAGTTCACATCATCATGTGATCAACACCCAAAGGGTTTACTAGAGTCAATAATGTAGTTCACATTGCTATGTGATTAACACCCAAAAGAGTACTAAGGTATGATCATGTTTTGCTCGTGAGAGAAGCTTAGTCAACGGGTCTTGATCTATCTATATAGATCTTGATGCTCAATGTGTAAGCAGCCTCACCGAGGTCTTGTTTTGAAAAACACTTATTCAAGTATCCTTTCATGCTATCCAGAATTTCCATATCATTTCCAATTAACAATATGTCATCCACATATATTATTAGAAATGCTACAGAGCTCCCACTCACTTTCTTGTAAATACAGGCTTCTTCAAAAGTCTGTATAAAACCATATGCTTTGATCAACTCATCAAAGCATATATTCCAACTCCGAGATGCTTGCACCAGTCCATAGATGGATCGCTGGAGCTTGCACAATTTGTTAGCACCTTTAGGATTGACAAAACCTTCTGGTTGCATCATATACAACTCTTCTTTAAGAAAACCATCAAGGAATGCAGTTTTGTTTATCCATTTGCCAGATTTCATAAAATGCGGCAATTGCTAACATGATTCAGACAGACTTAAGCATAGATACGAGTGAAAAACTCTCATCGTAGTCAACACCTTGAACTTGTCGAAAACCTTTTGCGACAATTCTAGCTTTGTAGATAGTAACACTATCAGCGTCCGTCTTCCTCTTGAAGATCCATTTAATCTCAATGTCTCGCCGATCATTGGGCAAGTCAATCAAAGTCCATACTTTGTTTTCATACATGGATCTTATCTCAGATCTCATGGCCTCAAGCCATTTTGCGGAATCTGGGCTCACCATCGCTTCTTCATAGTTCGTAGGTTCATCATGGTCTAGTAACATGACTTCCAGAACATGATTACCGTACCACTCTGGTGCGGATCTTACTCTAGAAGACCTATGAGGTTTGGTAGTAACTTGATCTGAAGTTTCATGACCATCATCATTAACTTCCTCACTAATTGGTGTAGGAATCACTGGAACTGATTTCTGTGATGAACTACTTTCCAATAAGGGAGAAGGTACAATTACCTCATCAAGTTCTACTTTCCTCCAACTCACTTCTTTCGAGAGAAACTTCTTCTCTAGAAAGGATCCATCTTGGCAACGAATAACTTGCCTTTGGATCTGTGATAGAAGGTGTACCCAACAGTTTCCTTTGGGTATTCTATGAAGACGCACTTCTCCGATTTGGGTTCGAGCTTATCAGGTTGAAAACCTTTTTCATATAAGCATCGCAACTCCAAACTTTAAGAAACGACAGCTTAGGTTTACTGTTAAACCATAGTTCATACGGTGTCGTCTCAACGGATTTAGATGGTGCCCTATTAAACGTGAATGCAGCTGTCTCTAATGCATAACCCCAAAACGATAGTGGTAAACCGATAAGAGACATCATAGATCGCACCATATCCAATAAAGTGCGGTTACGACGTTCGGACACACCATAACGTTGTGGTGTTCCAGGTGGCAAGAGCTGTGAAACTATTCCACATTGTTTTAATTGAAGACCAAACTCGTAACTCAAATATTCGTCTCCGCGATCAGATCACATAAACTTTATTTTCTTATTACGATGATTTTCCACTTCACTCTGAAATTCTTTGAACTTTTCAAATGTTTCAGACTTGTGCTTCATTAAGTAGATATACTCATATCTGCCCAAATCATCTTGTGAAGTTCAGAAAATAATGATACCCGCCACGAGCATCAACACTCATTGGACCGCATACATCGGTATGTATTATTTCCAATAAGTCACTAGCTCGTTCCATTGTTCCGGAGAACGGAGTTTTAGTCATCTTGCCCAAAAGGCACGGTTCGCAAGCATCAAATGATTCATAACCAAGTGATTCCGAAAATCCATCTTTATGGAGTTTCTTCATGCGCTTTACACCGATATGACCCAAACGGCAGTGCCACAAATAAGTTGCACTATCATTATTAACTTTGCATCTTTTGGCATCAATATTATGAATATGTGTATCACTACGATCGAGATCCAACAAACTATTTTCATTGGGTGTATAACCATCGAAGGTCTTATTCATGTAAACAGAATAACAATTATTCTTTAACTTCAAATGAATAACCGTATCGCAATAAACATGATAAAATCATATTCATGCTCAACGCAAACGCCAAATAACATTTATTTAGGTTTAACACTAATCCCGAAAGTATAGGGAGTGTGCGATGATGATCATATCAATCTTGGAACTACTTCCAACACTCATCGTCACTTCCCCTTCAACTAGTCTCTGTTTATTCTGTAACTCCTGTTTCGAGTTACTAATCTTAGCAACCGAACAAGTATCAAATACTCGGGAGCTACTATAAACACTAGTAAGGCACACATCAATAACCTGTATATCAAATATACCCTTGTTCACTTTGCCATCCTTCTTATCCACCAAATATTCAGGGCATTTCTGCTTCCAGTGACTATTTCCTTTGCAGTGTAAGCACTCAGTTTCAGGCTTTGGTTCAGCTTTGGGCTTCTTCGTGGGAGTGACAACTTGCTTGTCATTCTACTTGAAGTTCCCTCTCTTTCCCTTTGCCCTTTTCTTGAAACTAGTGGTCTTGTCAATCATCAACACTTGATGCTCTTTCTTGATTTCTACCTTCGTCGATTTCAACATCACGAATAGCTCGGGAATTGTTTTCGTCATCCCTTGCGTACTATAGTTCATCATGAAGTTCTAGTAACTTAGTGATGGTGACTAGAGAATTCTGTCAATCACTATCTTATCTGGAAGATTAACTCCCACTTGATTCAAGTGATTGAAGTACCCAGACAATCTGAGCACATGCTTACTAGTTGAGCGATTCTCCTCCATATTTTTAGCTATAGAACTTGCTGGAGACTTCATATCTCTCAACTCGGGTATTTGCTTGAAATATTAACTTCAATACCTGGATCATCTTATATGGTCCATGACGTTCAAAACGTCTTTGAAGTCCCGATTCTAAGCCGTTAAGCATGGTGCACTAAACTATCAAGTAGTCATCATATTGAGCTAGCCAAACATTCATAACGTCTGCATCTGCTCCTGCAATAGGTCTGTCACCTAGCGGTGCATTAAGGACATAATTCTTCTGTGCAGCAATGAGGATAAACCTCAGATCACGGATCCAATCCGCATCATTGCTACTAACATCTTTCAACACAATTTTCTCTAGGAACATATCAAAATAAACATATGAAAGCAACAACGCAAGCTATTGATCTACAACATAATTTGCAAAATACTACCAGGACTAAGTTCATGATAAATTAAAGTTCAATTAATCATATTACTTAAGAACTCCCACTTAGATAGACATCCCTCTAATCCTCTAAGTGATCACGTGATCCATATCAACTAAACCATGTCCGATCATCACGTGAGATGGAGTAGTTTCAATGGTGAACATCACTATGTTGATCATATCTACTATATGATTCACGTTCGACCTTTCGGTCTCCGTGTTCCGAGGCCATATCTGTATATGCTAGGCTCGTCAAGTATGACCTGAGTATTCCGCGTGTGCAACTGTTTTGCACCCGTTGTATTTGAACGTAGAGCCTATCACACCCGATCATCACGTGGTGTCTCAGCACGAAGAACTTTCGCAACGGTGCATACTCAGGGAGAACACTTCTTGATTATTAGTGAGAGATCATCTTAAAATGCTACCGTCAATCAAAGCAAGATAAGATGCATAAAGGATAAACATCACATGCAATCAATATAAGTGATATGATATGGCCATCATCATCTTGTGCTTGTGATCTCCATCTTCGAAGCACCGTCGTGATCACCGTCGTCACCGGCGCGACACCTTAATCTCCATCGTAGCATCGTTGTCGTTACGCCATCTATTGCTTCTACGACTATCGCTACCGCTTAGAGATAGAGTAAAGCAATTACAGGGCATTTGCATTTCATACAATAAAGCGACAACCATATGGCTCCTGCTAGTTGCCGATAACTTCAGTTACAAAACATGATCATCTCATACAAAAAATATAGCATCACGTCTTGACCATATCACATCACAACATGCCCTGCAAAAACAAGTTAGATGTCCTCTACTTTGTTGTTGCAAATTTTACGTGGCTGCTACGGGCTTAGCAAGAACCGTTCTTACCTACGCATCAAAACCACAATGATAGTTCGTCAAGTTAGTGCTATTTTAACCTTCGCAAGGACCGGGCGTAGCCACACTCGATTCAGCTAAAGTGAGAGAGACAGACACCCGCCAGCCACCTTTAAGCACAAGTGCTCATAACGGTGAAACCAGTCTCGTGTAAGCGTACGCGTAATGTCGGTCTGGGCCGCTTCATCTCACAATACCGCCGAACCAAAGTATGACATGCTGGTAAGCAGTATGGCTTGTATCGCCCACAACTCACTTGTGTTCTACTCGTGCATATAACATCAACGCATAAAACCTAGGCTCTGATACCACTGTTGGGGAGCGTAGTAATTTCAAAAAAATTCCTACGCACACGCAAGATCATGGTGATGGCATAGCAACGAGAGGGGAGAGTGTTGTCCACGTACCCTCGTAGACCGTAAGCGGAAGCGTTAGCACAACGCGGTTGATGTAGTCGTACGTCTTCACGATCCGACCGATCCAAGCACTGAACGTACGGCACCTCCGAGTTCAGCACACGTTCAGCTCGATGACGATCCCCGGGCTCCGATCCATCAAAGCTTCGGGGATGAGTTCCGTCAGCACGACGGCGTGGTGACGATGATGATGTTCTACCGGCGCAGGGCTTCGCGTAAACTCCGCGACGATATGACCGAGGTGGAATATGGTGGAGGGGGGCACCGCACACGGCTAAGGAACGATCCGTAGATCAACTTGTGTGTCTATGGGGTGCCCCCCGCCCCCGTATATAAAGGAGGGAGGGGGGAGGCCGGCCGACCCTTGTGGGTGCGCCAAGAGGAGGAGTCCTCCTCCTAGTAGGAGTAGGACTCCTTCTTTCCTACTCCTACTAGGAAGGGAAAGGAAGGGGGAGAGGGGGGAAGGAAAGAGGGGGGCGCCCCCCCCTAGTCCAATTCGGACCAGAGG
>NC_041393.1:61170774-61187548 GCF_002162155.2 Triticum dicoccoides
TAACCCTCCGGCACTCCGGTTTTCTCCGAAATCACCCGGAACACTTCCGGTGTTCGAATATAGTCGTCCAATATATCAATCTTTATGTCTCGACCATTTCTAGACTCCTCGTCATGTCCGTGATCACATCCGGGACTCCGAACAAACTTCGGTACATCAAAACTTATAAACTCATAATAAAACTGTCATCGTAACCTTAAGCGTGCGGACCCTACGGGTTCGAGAACAATGTAGACATGACCTAGAACTATTCTTGGTCAATAACCAATAGCGGAACCTGGATGCTCATATTGGCTCCTACATATTCTACAAAGATCTTTATCGGTCAAACCGCATAACAACATACGTTGTTCCCTTTGTCATCGGTATGTTACTTGCCCGAGATTCGATCGTCGGTATCCAATACCTAGTTCAATCTCGTTACCGCAAGTCTCTTTACTCGTTACGTAATACATCATCTCACAACTAACTCATTAGTTGCAATGCTTGCAAGGATTATAGTGATGTGCATTACCGAGAGGGCCCAGAGATACCTCTCCGACAATCGGAGTGACAAAACCTAATCTTGAAATATGCCAACCCAATATGTACCTTTGGAGACACCTGTAGTACTCCTTTATAATCACCCAGTTACGTTGTGACGTTTGGTAGCACCCAAAGTGTTCCTCCGGTAAACGGGAGTTGCATAATCTCATAGTTACAGGAACATGTATAAGTCATGAAGAAAGCAATAGCAACATACTAAACGATCAAGTGCTAGGCTAACGGAATGGGTCAAGTCAATCACATCATTCTCCTAATGACGTGATCCCGTTAATCAACTGACAACACATGTCTATGGTTAGGAAACATAACCATCTTTGATTAACGAGCTAGTCAAGTAGAGGCATACTAGTGACTATATGTTTGTCTATGTATTCACACATGTATCATGTTTCCGGTTAATACAATTCTAGCATGAATAATAAACATTTATCATGAAATAAGGAAATAAATAATAACTTTATTATTGCCTCTAGGGCATATTTCCTTCACTTTCATCATAATAAATATTCTCATCAAAACTTGGGGGACTAAACATATCATCTTCATCAAACATAGCATCCCCAAGCTTGTGGCTTTGCATATCATTAGCATCATGGGTATTCAAAGAATTCATACTAACAACATTGCAATCATGCTCATCATACAAAGATTTAGTGTCAAACATTTTATAGATTTCTTCTTCTAGCACTAGAGCACAATTTTCCTTCCCATCATTCTCACGAAAGATATTAAAAAGATGAAGCGTATGAGGCAAACTCAATTCCACTTTTTTGTAGTTTTCTTTTATAAACTAAACTAGTGATAAAACAAGAAACAAAAAGATTCGATTGCAAGATCTAAAGATATACCTTCAAGCACTCACCTCCCCGGCAACGGCGCCAGAAAAGAGCTTGATGTCTACTACACAACCTTCTTCTTGTAGACGTTGTTGGGCCTCAAAGTGCAGAGGTTTGTAGGACAGTAGCAAATTTCCCTCAAGTGGATGACCTAAAGTTTATTAATCCGTGGGAGGCATAGGATGAAGACGGTCTCTCTCAAACAACCCTGCAACCAAATAACAAAGAGTCTCTTGTGTCCCCAACACACCCAATACAATGATAAATTGTATAGGTGCACTAGTTCGGCGAAGAGATGGTGATACAAGTGCAATATGGATAATAGATATAGGTTTTTGTAATATGAAAATATAAAAACAGCAAGGTAACTAATGATAAAAGTGAGCGTAAACGGTATTGCAATGCTAGGAAACAAGGCCTAGGGTTCATACTTTCACTAGTGCAAATTCTCTCAACAATAGTAACATAATTGGATCATATAACTATCCCTCAACATGCAACAAAGAGTCACTCCAAAGTCACTAATAGCGGAGAAAAAACGAAGAGATTATTGTAGGGTACGAAACCACCTCAAAGTTATTCTTTCTGATCGATCTATTCAATAGTCCTTAATAAAATAACATGAAGCTATTCTTTCCGTTCAATCTATCATAGAGTTCGTACTAGAATAACACCTTAAGACACAAATCAACCAAAGCCCTAATGTCACCTAGATACTCCAATGTCACCTCAAGTATCCGTGGGGTATGATTATACGATATGCATCACACAATCTCAGATTCATCTATTCAACCAACACAAAGAACTTCAAAGAGTGCCCCAAAGTTTCTACCAGAGAGTCAAGACGAAAACGTGTGCCAACCCCTATGCATAAGTTCACAAGGTCATTGAACCCGCAAGTTGATCACCAAAACATACATCAAGTAGATCATGTGAATATCCCAATGTCACCACAGATAAGCACATGCAAGACATACATCAAGTGTTCTCAAATCCTTGAAGACTTAATCTGATAAGATAACTTCAAAAGGAAAACTCAATGCATTACAAGAGAGTAGAGGGGGAGAAACATCATAAGATCCAACTATAATAGCAAAGCTCGCGGTACATCAAGATCGTGCCAAATCAAGAACACGAGAGAGAGAAAGAGAGAGAGAGAGAGAGAGAGAGAGATCAAACACATAGCTACTGGTACATACCCTCAGCCTCGAGGGTGAACTACTCCATCCTCGTCATGGAGAGCGCCGGGATGATGAAGATGGCCATCGGTGAGGGATCCCCCCGCTCCAGCAGGGTGCCGGAACAGGGTCCTGATTGGTTTTTGGTGGCTACAAAGGCTTGCGGCGACAGAACTCCTGATCTAGGTTATTTTCTGGAGGTTTGGGTATTTATAGGAATTTTTGGCGTCGGTCCCACGTCAAGGGGGTCTTCGAGTCATCCATGAGGCAGGGGGCGCGCCCAGGGGGTAGGGCTCGCCCTCCACCCTCATGGATGGCTCGGGACTCTTCTGGCCCAACTCTTTCACTCCAGGGACTTCTTTTGGTCCACAAAAAATCGTCAAAAATTTGCACGTCAATTGGACTCCTTTTGGTATTCCTTTTCTGTAAAACTCAAAAATAAGGAAAAAACAGAAACTGGCACTGGGCTCTAGGTTAATAGGTTAGTCCCAAAATTCATATAAAATAGCATATAAATGCATATAAAACATCCTAGATGGATAATATAATAGCATGGAACAATAAATAATTATAGATACTTTGGAGACGTATCAGCGCCCGATAGGCCCCCTATGCCTATGAAAGATGGGGCCCATGCCCAGAAATAAAACAAAAAAAAAGAGATTAACTAAATAATAATTGTTAAATAATTAATTAACTAATTAATTAGTTAGTAAGATAATTAGTTAACTAATTAACTTGCTTAATAACCTAACCAACCAGATTAGTTAATCAAATGTTGTTTAGTAAAACATGTATCAATGACATGCGGGTCCCATGGGCCCTTTTGACCAGTCAATGGTCTAGTCAAATGCTGACTGGACATTTGACCAGGGCCCCACCTGTCAGCCCCTTGGACACACTCTGGGTACACTCCCCGTGTACCCATAGCATCTAAAATACAAATTTAATTTTGAATTAAATTAAATCTAGAAATTAGAAAATAATTGTAAATCTTTAAACTTTACTAGCAAAAGGGCACATGCGTTGCAACGGGAGTAAATAATACTGCACGCTCTTAATTTTAAAAAATAGTCTATCATATGAGTATTACTACAGCCCAAACAAAGATGGTCTTTGCTTATAGAAGCGCAAGTTCAAGATTTCACATGTCTTCTATTTAAACAAGGCTTGCATGTAGATTTAATACGTACCAAGAAATGGGCAAGTGATCTTTAATTTCGTCTCCAATCCTGATTTGCTGAGATGTTCATCTATAATCCGGACCAGTACCAATCCAGATCAGTACCGATATGAAAGAAAGACGGATAATGCACTATTGATTAAGATTGCACCCTAGATAGTATTTTTTTAATGGTTAACAGGTAAAATAACATCATATTCAGATTCTATATATTTTTTTAATCAAATTCCATATATAACATGTTAAATTTGAAGTTACGGTTTAGAAGATATGAGTATTTTAAAAACCATTTGATATGTACTGTGGGTTTAATGTCAGAAATATTAGGGGGTTTTCTATAAAATAATTTGACGGACTAAGAATACCTATTTATTTTATTAGTAGGTATAGAATATAAAATAATCCGTATCTCGGATGAAAATACTTTGTACATGAAAGCTGCTCAGAACAATGAGACGAATCCGAATACGCAGCCCGTTCGCCAGCCACACGTCCCTAGCATAGAGAACGTGCAACATTTCACCTACGGTTCATTTGTCCGAAAACGTGAAATCCCCAGGGGATACTTACCCGGATGTTTCCCCCCTTCACCGGTATTACCTAATACCGCTTTAGGGCACACCTAAAACAGAAACGTGTTTTTTTTTCGTTTCCAAGAGGCACGGCCGTGACTCTCGCGAAAGCAAAACCGTGCCTCTCGCGGAAGCAAAACCGTGACTCTCCGAACAAGAAAAGGAAAACACGTTTTTTGTGCAATTTTTTTTTGAATTTTTTTGATCAAAAAGCTAGGGAAGACCGCTGAAAAACCAAAACGTCAAAAAAAACCCCAGAAAAAACCATTTAAAAAGCCGAAAACGCGTGTGGAAAAATAAATAAAAAACAAAATTCGGAGGAAGCGCCCAGAGCGCGACATGTGGCAAATGGCTGAGAGTGCGCTAAGTGACGCTGATCGTTGCGAGGCTCCCGAAGGAGCGCTCTTTAATTAGTTGCTCTCCAGTTTTCCTTGTGAAGTATGCATTGTTATTGGGGAACTCCTATGCGACGCATTTTGCAGCGAGTAGCGTCCTGAGCACACAGAAGCAGCGAATCGGGCCGGCCCAGCAGCGGGAGCGCACTCGAAAACTCCAAAAATGAATGTGCTCGATCAGGTTCGAACCCACGACCGCACAAACTACACGCTGGCAAGTAACCAACGCACCTGAAGAGGCTTTAATAAGGCAGTATTGTAAGATTGAACGTCTTATGAAAATTCAAACACAATTTTTAAAGGAACTAATTACTTTTTGACACGTGAAATATTCAAAAAGATCTAAAGAAATTTTAGAATATCAAACATCTCTTGATTTTGCGATTTTTCTAAAAATGGAAATGTTTTTTTGAAATTGGGAATAAAAGTGGAAACACGAACATTTTTTGAAACTCCAAACAAAAACTGAAAACATGAACATTTTTTTCAGATGTGAATGTTTTTTTTTGAAAATACGATCATTTTTTGAATCTATGAACAATTTTGAAAATACGAACAATTTTTTGAAAATCCGAACAAAAATTGAAAAAATGAACATTTTTTCAGATGTGAACAAAATTTGAAAATAAGAACATTTTCTGAATCTATGAACAATTTTTTGAAAAGAAAACAAATTGTTGACAAACGCAAACTTTTCTAAAAATATAAATATTTTTAGAAATTCATGAACATTTTTAAATTTGTGAAAAAAATTTGAAAATGGGAACATTTTTTAAATTCCCAAACACTTTTTGTAAAGTGCAACCATTTTTTGAAGTTGTGAACAATTTTTGAAAAACTGAGAACAATTTTTGATTTAGAATAGTTTTTTGAAATGATGAACAATTTTCAAAAACAAGAAGGATTTTTGAATTTCAAACAATACTTGAGTTCTCGAACTTATTTTGAAATAAAAGGGAAAAAGAAAAATAAAGAAAATGAAAATGAAACAGATAAAACAGAAAAAGGAAAGAGAAACAGAAAATAAAAGGAAAATGAAAACCCCGCTTACGGAACCTTCTAGAAACGGATAAAAACCGGCATGGAAACTTCTAGAAATTTCCCAAAACCGGGACTTCCTACAGCGGGAGATGGGCTGGCCCACTTTATCACATCCCCTGTAGGATAGGTCGACTGTTTGACGCAGAGAGCGTCAAATAGGCTTCTCCTTGTTATTGGGCGGTGTTGTTCACTTGGTGGTCGTAGGTTTGAATCCAGCCCACTACGAATTATATTTGTCATTTTTCGTTATACACTGTTCATAGACAAGTGGGTGTCACCGAGGCCTTTCTGCGTAATTAAAAAGACCCAACGAGTTATCTGATTTTTTTACTCCCAGCCATTGACACGTGGATCAGTGCTATGCTCGCATGCCACACATGTAGGGTATACGTCCGGATACGGTAGAAAGCACCGTATTTACAACAAACAACGAGGTTAGATGACCAAATGCATATTTTTAAAATCCACTGTCCTCTTGTAGCCCTTTTTTATTTTGGTTTTTTGTTGCGGTTTTCTATTTTGGTTTCTTTGTTGTTGTAATATATTTTCTCTTTTCATTTGTTCCCTTTTTTTCCTGGCCTTATTGTTTTTAAACACTTCTGGATGATATATATGGTGAACATTATTTTAAATGCACCAAATGTTTTTCAAATACATGTTTTTCTAGAATACATTCTACTTTTTAATAAATGCACGATGAACTTTTTCTTAAAATATTTGGCACACCTTTTACGTGTTCCAAATAAATCAGACAAATTTGTTCAGATTTTTTAGATAAGTCTAATCATAGTTTTTTACAAAAAAAAAACTGAGCAAACCGAACGAAAAAATTGTTATAACCGAAGTACAGCCTCGGGAAGAAGTATCGCGAGCCCAAACTGAATTTGGGTGGTCGGCCCAGCGTAGGTGTCTCGCAGTCCTGGCCTTGCCGGTTTTGAGGACCAGCTAGCAATAAAAAGTGTCTCAAAAAGAAAAAAGCTAGCAAAAAAATCCCTACGCCGTCTCGATGGTAGCTTTACCATCGTCTCCCGCCGGGAAATTCTCTGTTCCTCAATCCCAGCTAGAAAAAAAAATCGAGTCTTTCAACGCCAAACCCTTAGCTCCAGTTGAAGGAGCTGCGAGATTGAAGGTCCATCCGGAAGCGATTCATCCTGCTTGCCGAGGTAAGCACGCAAGTCCTCTTGTTCATTCTCGTCAACTACCAGATCTCGCGCGCAGAGGAAAAACACTACCAGATCTCGTCGTCTTTTCTTTCCTTAGCTGTGGGCAACACTAGATCCGTCTTATTCAAGGTCGATTTAAGTTAAGAATTACTGCCCGCGAGAAAAGAGTCAGTTTCTATGATTATTTACTTAAATGTTTTATCAAATATCTGCATCGGGGAGGTTCACTAGCAGTAGGCTAAGGTCCGCGTGTTGATTTTATTGCAGACCAACTGACTGCTTCGAGTTTGGGTAAGCAGATCATGTGTAGCAGAAAAAGAGAGGAAGATTGCCAATATCATGCGTTAATCTCAAAAGGAGAGGGGAATATTGCCATTACCATGCCATCCTCTGCTTGCAACCAGAGGAAGAAGGCTGCATTTTCCGGTGGTGGTTCGCTCCCGGATGAGATAATCATGGAGGTGCTACTGCGGCTCCCTGTCAAATCCATACTCCGCTTCCGGGCCGTCTGCCGCTCCTGGGCTATGTTCTTCTCCACTGAGCAGTTCTGCAATCTCCACATGGCGACCCCCAAGATAGCACCGCCGAAGCTACTGTTTGTCTCACCCACATCAAGACCCGGCTCCACAGAGGTGTTCTCATGCTCCCCCTCAGGCCCCAAAGATGACCTGCTGTTCACCCTTGACTCTGCCTGCGGCAACTCGATGCAGGTTGTCATGCCAGCGCCGTGCCATGGCCTCACCCTTCTGTTTGATGCTGTTGCGCCAGCTTACTACATCTGCAATGCTGCCACACGAGCAGTAACACGTCTGCCACCTTTCCGTTACTTGGTCAGGTGTACATCTACCGGGCTGGGATTTGATGCCAGGACAAGAAAGTACAAAGTGGTCAGACTGATCAAAGGGTCACGCCATGACAATGAGTCCGTAAGGTGTGAGGTATACACACATGGAAGTGGTTATGGGGATTGCTGGAGGCCGCCTACTGGAGGAATACCCTTTGGATTGTGCAGGTTTGCAGGTGCTGCTGTTAATAATGCGGCATTCTTCAGTCTACCACCTGTGTTTGCAAATGGACACCTGCACTGGTTGGTCCAGCCTTCTTTGTTCTCCAAAAAGCCAAGAGCTGCTGTGATATCATTTTCTCTTGCGGAGGAGACCTTCAGTTTTGTTGGGCCACCACCGTTCTGGACATCAGAAATGTACTCATCCACACCATTGTCAGCATCAGGTCCAGAGTTTGTCCCCTTCTGCCCCGGGACATTAGGAGAGCACCTAGTGCAGATGGATAACCAACCGTGTATGGTCCGAGACCTTCGATATAATCGTAATGGTGGTTGCGTTCTGGAGATATGGAAATTGCCGGATCGTAGCTCTTGTGCTTGGTCACTGAATCATCGCATTTCTTTGTTAGGGCGTGTGGCAACAGATTTACGTCAGCCCAAGGTTGTGAGAGTTATTGGTTCTACAGGCACTAGCATGTCAACGAAGAAGATCCTCATCGCTACTAGCATGCACAAAATCTGCGACAAGTTTCAGAAGAAGGTTTACACCTATGACCTTAATTCTGAATCTTTAGAGACCATTCTTTCAATCACCGTGGCACATGCATCGCTTGAAGGCATGAATCCAAGTTCAAGATTCAGTTTATTTGAAGAGAGCCTTGCCCTGGTGCATGAAACAGTTGAAAAGATAAAATTGTCAACTACTCCGCCTCCCAACCGAAACTAGATGGTATCCATCGAGCTTGTATGATGTCGATTTTCATGTTTTTAGATATTTTTTCCCTGGCATCTATTGACCCCTTTTGTAAGAGCAGTCGTTCCTTTTTTGCTTTGAGATGTTGATTATCATTTAGCATGCGGAAGTTATTTCATGTTTTCATACCTTGTAGAGGACACACGCACACATTGATCCTTCACTTAGTACTACTGATTTATCACTTAATTAAGCAGTTAAATTCAAGTGTACTATTTCTGTTCCATCAGTAGGAAAGAGAAACTAACTAAAATCAGAATAGTACTGTTCTCTTATCAAAACAATCGAGACCGTAAATGGTTATTATAGACCATGAATCATAGCAGACAATGGTCACATACAAATGCACACTGCAACACGTTTCCATTACTGGAAATTCAGAGCAAATGTTATTATTAGTTAGTCAGAGCAAATGTTATTATTAGTTTGCAAACTCAAGTTTGGAGTATAGGCTTACCTAATGCATCAGGTTATCTGATAACTGTAGCGTGTGTTTCTGCATGTATAAAGTGCTTTTTGCTTGGGTAAAAGCTTATGTGCAAACAAACTTAAGTAAGCCCACCAAGTGATAAATTTCTTCTAATCAGTACATTGTTTAAGTGGGTTCTATTAGGTCTTATCGGGTTAATCTATGGGTAGGCACAAGCTCTTATATTTGTTGTTTCTTGTGAGCTTCTGATCGTTTAAACATTTGTTTTAGTATGTACTCCCTCCGTCCCGAAAAACATGTCGCAGTGGCACTTTTATGAAAATCCCCTCAGCGAATTCCCGACACAACCCGCACTCCCTGGTCGTCTCCCTCGCTCGTCTCCCCTGCGCGCCGAAGGTCCCCTGCTGGGTTCCCCCACGCCGGAGGTCCCCTGCTCGGCTCCACCGCGCGTCGCCGAAGCTCCCCCGCCCCCGCCCCACGCCTCCACCGCGCTTCCCTCTCCTTGTTCCCTTATTCGTTCCCCATGGTGAATCACGGGAAGGAGAAGGCTCGATTTTTGTTTCGATCTGCTCTCCGGCGGCAGCGGCCTTTCCCGAGCTTGGCGAGCTGGAGCTGGCCCTTCCCGTCGTCAACCACCTCCTCGCCAGCTGGCCGTCGTAGACCACGAAGCCGGTCCCCGCCAGTTCCTTCACCTCGCCGCCAACCTCGTCCATCTCGCTCCCCCGCGCACCTCCCTGGAGTCGGCAGAAGTTCTCCACTTTCCTCCGTCGGCAGCAGCAACCATCCCCGCCTTCGCCGCCCAGCAACCAGCACTGCCCGCGACGACAGAGAAAAGGTGAGGATCCAAACTGTCCCCAAGTTGTCCCCAAACTGTAATGTTTGACTGAAATTTGAGTAAAACTGAAAAATTTGAAGTTGCAGTTGCAGTTGCAGCAGTACGGGCCTGGAGATTTGGTGACTGTCTTGCTGTTCGGTGATGCAGCAGAACACTTGCAGTTGCTTGGGTGGCCTGGCCCTTTCAGTTGCAACTTGCAAAGTTCTGTATGTATCCTTTGGGTTGTTGATTCTGAACATTTTGTGCAACTTGTATGTATGCCCTACTTCATCACCAATTCGTTTGACCACACCACTTGCTTGCTGATCTTCACAGGCATATGATGTGCACCCTTGGTCATCCGATCCCATGAACTGCTAACGAAACAACGCCCAACGTCGTGACTGTGGTCACGTTCTGCAACCAAGCAACCGCCCTCCTCCGTTCTCCTCCAGCAGCAGCAAAAGGTTTTTTCCTCTCCCTTGTTACTGAATTTAAGTTGGAGACAACATTTAAGTTATGAACCTTGTTACTAAATCATGTTGTGAATCACTTAAGTTCTGAACCATTGGAATTTCTGAATCATGAACTTTGTTAAGTTTTTAAAAAGATGAGTACTAGTACATCCAGGACACATAGGCAACCCAAATCCGACATGTTAGTAAGATTTGTACTATCTCAAAATTCACTCAGTTGGCAAAGAAAGGCTGCTATGCACATAAAATTCAGTTTACTCCAAAATCAGTAAACTGAATTTATTTTTCAATTCATATACACCAGGCACTTAATTCAGTAAACTGATTCATTTAAAGTAAACTACCTATTTTTTTACCTAACTACCTATTCTTAGATTCAGTCAGATAACTACCTATTCTTTTTTTACAATCATGCTCTCTTTATTTACAATCTGAACAAATTAAAGAAAGGAAAAGGAACTACAGCCAAGAAGGCATGCATGTAAGTATCTTGGATCTTGGCATTTACTCATGGAATATGCATCATTTTCTCTCAACTCAATTAATCAGAGTACGACATGGCAAACTTCTGAATAAATTTCCAAGACATCACAAGCGGGAACAGTTCTACAACAGCACATCTACTGAATTTTGTGGAGTGTATGGTTTGTACTGAATTTTTTTCACTAATTTGCACTGGATTTCAGTTAAATCTTCAGTACATTTTCAGTTAAATTTTGAGTTGAATATGCAGTACATTATGTGATGTTTTTTCTGAAATTATTTCGTTCACACCAATTGTTTATCTCAACATCTGTAGAGGTTATGCTTGTGCTACTGAATTTGAAATTGAACAGAATTATCTTTGTTTGTTGCTTACTTGACACTGGCCACATTACTTAGATGTGCTAGAACCTAAAGATAGACACTGTTTTAGAAAGAAATGAAACAGGGCAACTAACCAAAAAGAAAGCAGAGTATCTTTAATCCATATATTAGTTGCTCTTCCATATTCACAGATTTGCGTCTGGCCGTGGCCTATGTGCACATGATAAATTAAGATTCTCACAGTGTCCGAAGCAGCAGTAGACACAATTGTGCAGTTACCCAATTGATAAATTAAGATAGAGTGTGAATTTCAATAAAATTGGCCATCGGTTCACTATTTTGATGTCTAGGAGGAACTGGAGCAAACTCTGGTTGGCATATGAGATTTGAGCACGGCCGAAGCGAACAAACATCCCAGCAATCTTGTCTTATTTTGATTTGCTCCAAAATTAACAGTGAATTTGATTGAATTTACTCTGTATCTTCAGAGTGCAGAGGAGCAGCAGCAGCAGTAGCTCGGGCACGGGAGAAGCACGGGAGACAGCAGAGCTCCATCGGCGGGAGCTCGAGGATAAGCAACAACGGGAGCTCGAGGAGAAGCAGCAGCCAGAGCTCAAGGAGAAGCAATCGCCGGAGCTTGAGGAGAAGCAGCAGCGGGAGATCGAGGACACGCGGGAGAGCAGTTTTGGGCGGCGGCGCAGATCTGGGCGACGACAGAGCAGGTCTGGGCGACGGCAGAGCGGGTCTGGGCGGCGGCGGCGGCGACGCCCGTACGGAATCGTGGCTGGCCGGCGCCGGCCCCTGGCAATCGTGCGGGGGACAAGCGGAGGAAGATGTGGCGGAGGTGTCTGTTTGTCAGACTTTTCCAATTGCGAGGGTTGTTCTGCAAATTCGCCAATGAACTGGGGCCGCGACATGAATTTTGGGACGGAGGGAGTACTACTCTTATTGGTTTGTTGGTAATAAATGCATTTGCGGTTGGGGTTAGTTAATTGTCTATCTCTTTTGATATACCCAACTATAAATTATTGCAAGTGAGTGTTTCATGCTTCATCTTTGTTCACTTGCACATATATTGGGTTGTAATGAAATGGGGGGAGTGTCTCTCCACTGGTGTGCCTTCTGTATTCAAATGCAACATTTACAATATGGCACAAAGTTAGTGGAGCTCTTATTTATTGTCATTAGAAACATGATGAGGAGCTTATCATAATATTTTTATATCGTTAAATTGTGTTGTCATCAATGCCAAAATAGGGGAGATTGAAAGGGCATTTATGCCCTTAATTGTCTTTGGTGTTAATGACAACATAATTCGTGTTTTAACCATAATTATAAACAATGGTATTGTATCATAAAGAGAAGCATGGATCAACTGCACGTACACATACATAAATGCATCCACAAACATACCCAAAATATGAGAGAGAGTGCCCTCAAAATAGACCACAAAATGCATCCGACCACAAGTAGTAGGAGGCTAGGTTTACCTATGTAGTACTGTGTAGTTTTTGTGTTGCATGTGTAGTATGGATTTGAGGTACTTGGTTGCACCAGACTCAAAATGAGGGGTGACCGCCCCTCTCGTCCGCGGACGTAGGAGGGGTCATATTTGTCATATGCAGATGTAGATGCTCTCATAGCATGGATCAAGCAGTGCTTTGGCTGATCGAAATTTGCTAGAAACATGAATTTTGTATATATTTTTGTTATCAAGAAGATAAATCATTTCTTTTTTCCTCTTATTTTGTGTTTTCTGAAATGTCCATGCAGCAACAGATCCAATTTTGAGCACTCAGTGCCTGGACCGCGAAATATTGCAACTAGGTGTCAGGAGCTGGTGGTCTGGGAAGTTGAACTCCTCGTTGCCAGCCTGCTGATCCTCCCTGGTTCATCGGCGGAAGTGGTATATAGTTCTTTCGCGGTTGAAAGGATGGAAATAACCCCACAGCTTTTTTGAGCAATGATTGTGCTTCAGTCGACAATGTCAAGCCTACAAATAGACCAGAAAACCAAATTGCATTCTGATGACAAGCAGGCATAAGTTTCTAATTGATTAATAACCGCTGATAAGGAAGCACCTGAACCAGTCACCACAGAGCCTAGCTATCTCGTGTCAATGACCCCAAAGATGGAAACACAGGACTGAGAAGGTCTCAGCGCCACAATCTACCATGATGACAACATCTACAAACTCGGCTTGCTTCATTTGCGATCAAGAGGACACAGTGGATCTTATTCTACTTCGGTGCGCGTTTGCTCGACAGATCTGGCACAACTGTTTTGCTCAGGCCAGAATTGAGCTTGCCTTGGTGCCAACGATGGAAGATTCATTGCAACAATGGTGGATGGTGGCTCGAAAGCGGATCCCGAAGGCGAACAAAAAGGGCTTTGACTCCTTTGCCATGCTCATATGCTGACATTTATGGAAGAATGGCAACAGTAGGGTATTTGGCCCAAGGATTCCTCTGGCCATGGTGGATAGGTTCGCTTCTCAAATCTTTGATGAGCTTCGCATGTGGGAGAGGGCTGGTGGTCATGGAGCGAGTGTGTTTTATGAGTAGTAGTGTTATAGTGTGTAGGAGTGGAGCTTTAGGTAGGCTGGTCCGATCTGTGGAGCTGAAGCCAGCACCCTGCTCCGTCTTGTCATTATCTTGTAATATCTTTCTGCCTTCTATAAAGCTAAGGTATGCGATTGCGTACTCTAAAAAAACATCTACAAATAAAAAGCGGACAGTATTGACGAATTATCAGATGTGTGTGTTGTAATTCATGCCGACTGTCTTGTAACATTTGCTTATTCTAAAGAAAGTTAAGGTTCGTGCCTCTCACCGGCGCCGGCGCAGGTCCGCCTCGTCTCCGGTCGCCCTAGGGCCATGGAGGTGCGGTGGATCCTGCCAAGGGCCGGCGAGAGGGCTTCGTTTTTAATCGTTTTTTCAATCTTGTTAGGGTTTGTGTCCTACTTAGGAAGGCGAGACGACGGCGTCTTCCTGAAAATGGAATAAAGGTCTCCCCGCCTAGCACCCGTTCCGACAGTGCGTCTAGCATCGTTGGTGGGCGTGTGAAGGTGTGTCTCCGACAGATCTATCTTTGGTGGATTTGCTCGGATCTCGTCATTGTTCGTCTACGTTTGTGTGTCTTCGGTTTGGATCCTTCCGATCTACGTTATTTTTCATTAGCGACAGTTGCTGTTCTGGGGTGCTGGTCCTATGGGGCCTTAGCACGACGACTTCCCGACTGTCTGCTATAACAAGTTGTGTCCGGCTCCGGCGATGGAGGGGCGATGATGGCGGCGCGCCTTCAGCTCGCTTCGGTGCTTGTAGTCGTCGCTAGATGGTCTACGAATCTGGATGTAATTTTTATTTCTAGTATTCGTTGTACTGCCATGATTAAAGATGCATAGAATGGAAGTTTTTTCGAAAAAAAACATTTACTTATTCTAACTACACTTCCATCATAACCCCAAACAGAATAGCAAGGCCATTGACAAGGAAGAGCTTCGGAATTCCATACACAGTTTAGTCGTGGTACGTGCGAAGAAATCGCTTAGATCAAGTTTCAAAGAAGCCATGGCGCTGCCGCCAAGCTGGACAAAATAAAGAGCAGACAGGGTGAACTCTCGACGAGGAAAGATGACACAGTGCAAGGGTGAGTGCGCATCCATTTTTTTCCTGGAGAAATGAGTGCGCATCAAATGAAACAACCACAGAGGATGAGAGCATTTACAGCGGCAAATCTGGTCACTCAAACGCCTGCGGACACGCTCAAATGCGTCTGCAGGAACTGACTGGTCACGTCTTAAATTTTTCTCTCCACATACGTGTACCTCATATCTAGCATCCTATATCCATACTACGTATGGAACCTGATGAGCTACTCTAGGTGATCAAAGAACGCACAGCGAAAGCATTAAACAGACAATGAAATGCACATAAACGAACTGTACATTATTCAAAAGATCATTGGAGTTCATCGTCAAACAAGTTCTTAATTTCAACTAAAATATGATAATATATATAGGAGGAGAAGCGTCTTCACCACTTCCTCGCTAGACCTTTGTCCTTCCGATCGCTGGCGTAGCCGTAGGCATCCGCGGCTGGTGGAGGATCTTGGTCGTCGTCGAAGGAGGTGGAACTCTGGTCGTTATCGTCGGACGAGGAGTCGTAGAGGACGATCTGCCCCTTCATCCGGCGGATAGTCCTATCCTGCTGTTGCTTAAACTTGGCCACCGAGCCGCCTCAGCCGCTGCCTCCTTAGCCTCGCGCTTCGACTGCTCTATGGCAAGACAGGGCACCTTTCACGTTCTTCTGTTGTAGGCGGCGAGCGTTCGTCTCCGCGTCGTCAGCGACCGACAGTAGACCCAAATGAGGAGCCGCTCGTCCTCGTCGGCCTCCGCTGACATCTTGTGGTGGCGACGCACGGACTGCTCCGCCACATCCCTCTCGCTTGCCTGCTATCTCTCACGTCGGACGGTGCACCTTCGATTCCGGAGTGTGCGTGCGGGCCAACAATACACGCACTAGCACCCACCACTGTCCGCGCAGAGCAGCGACCGACGAGGGAAGGGGACGGCGCGGGGGCGGAGCGGACTGTGCTGCCCTAGCGGAGCTGCGTGCGGGCCGAGAGGGGTCAGCTCCGGCGTCCGCGCTGTGCTAATGCGGGAGCGGCAACGGCGCAGATCCGGAGCTGCCCCCATTGTCCACCTTGGACCACTCCAAGGCAATGCGGAGGGCCAGCTCCTCCTCGACGTCGAGGTCGGAGCCGAAGTTGCTATCGGAGCTCAACATTGCGCTAGATTTGATCGGAATCAAAGAGGAAAGAGGAGAGGGCGGAGCGAGAGATGAGAGTGAGCGAGCTGGGGTTCCGAGCAAGAGTCGGGTTGGGGTTTTTGTGGGACATCCATGGGGTCGGCAGTGGGCCGGGTCTGTCAAGTCGGGTTGGGGTTTTTGTGGGACATCCATGGGGACATCGATTAGGCTATTTTATGCCAATTAAATATAAACTTTCAGTATCCAGGAATATTTCATGTTCTGGGCATACCACCGGAAAGAAACCCGGGCTCTCCTCGAGACGCTGCATCTCATGATTGGCAGTCTTTCACTTCTCAATAGACTTCTTACGCCTGGACTGAATCTCACTGAAGTTCAAGTGCTTAATCTGAGCTTGGAACACCAAGCTCGTCCCACCTGCAGTCTGACCGAGATGTTGAAATATATTGCCCACCTCTCTCCATCAATTCGGATTTTTGGATGAGTTGCCTGGAGCATGAATTCAATATGGTATCAGAGCCAAGAGGTCTTGAGTTCAAAACCCTGCCAATGCAGTATTAAATAAAACGATTCTGCAGCCTACATCAATCCCACGTCTAAGGACTAAAATAGTCTAGACGCGACTTTTGGACCAAGCCGTTAGGAACACCTCGACACCACCACCGGAAGCCCCCACATGCCCTTTGTCAGAACACTGGATAGTATGGGCATCCCAAGATCTGAACTGAAGGAGAGTCAACTCACCTTTTCATGGTGTCGTCCGGTTAACTTCTTCCTTGCAACTCTCGAACGGATCCTATTTCAAAA
>NC_041393.1:61187814-61190804 GCF_002162155.2 Triticum dicoccoides
GATCTCTCTACCTGTCACGTTTGAAGGACCGGAGAACTTCTGCAAGGAGTTTGTTACTTTTCAGGTGGCTAGTTGTGACCCGGCTTACCGTGCCATCTTTGGCAGGCCAGCTCCTGTAAACAGAGAGCCTTGAGCTCGCTGAACTCGGCACTTGACAGATCTGTCCGGCGGCGGCAGAGCTTGAGGACCAAGAAAGCAATTAATTTCGCTACGCAGCCGGACCCTGCTACCAGGAAGATCCAGCTTGATCCGACTGATCCCACAAAGACGGCGGTCATCGGGGCTAACCTAGATGAGAAACAGAGCTTTGGTATGCCAAAGCTACGGTTGGAACAAAGCATGCGTAGGAAAAATCTTCTTCAAGCACACACCCACGCACGAAAGGTGAAATTCATTCGATACTAGAATCATGTTTCTTTTCATGACCGGTATCCAAAATATTGAACATACAGCCTTTTATTCTCTCGAACTTTGTATGTCATGTAATTCAAAGATGCAATATTGCAAATATCAAACACTTCTTCTTCGGTACAACCCCCCTAAACACAACAACGGCTGAGATCGTTCCATACCCCTTCATAAAAAAGAATAGGATCGTCCCAGCACATAAAAAGCCGCCGCCCGCGCGACGGGGCTGTACCCGCCCGCGCGACGGGGCTGTACCCGCGCGACGGGGCTCTACGCCGTCTACCCCGTAGACGCGTCCGTCCGCGTACGTACGACGACGACCCTAGAAAAAAAACAACGCGACGTGACGAGCGACGTACTCGTGGCGACTTGGCGTCGGCTGGACGAAAAAAAATAAGACGACGCGACGTGTGGGGACGACGACGCGACGTGTGTGGATGGGGCGGTTGCGTCCCTTCTAAGCGTCGGTCAAAGACGGTTCCCGACGCGGCGGCCGGCCCGATGCGCCATTAATGCCGGCGTTACGCCGGGGCGTCGGTCACCTACCGGACGGCGCCCCCCTCCCACCGACGCCTGCCTTTAACACACCGCCCCTGTCGCCCGTCTGCCTCCCGCACTCCACTCGACGCACCTTGACCGCTCACCCCACCCACCGACGCACTTCCACCGCCGACGAGCTCCCATTCCCGGCGGCCTCCATGGCGTCCGACGGCGGCGGCGGCGGCAGCTCGTGGCCGACGAGCCTGGACACGCCGGAGACGGACGAGCTCATCCGTCTCGGGTTGATGGTGCCGCCGGGCTGCCGTCTGCCGCGCGTGTTCCACATCACCGCCGACGGGTACCCGACGAGGGGGCCCGGCGCGACGACGGCCGAGCTCCGCCAGCACGAGGGCGGCCGGTGGAACATCGTCGGCCGCACGAGGTTTTGGAAGGACAAAGACTTCTGGGCCGTCGTCGCACAGGCCCGTCGGGAGATGCGGACCGGCGGCTCGTCGTCTGTCCCGCGCGGCGCGTCGTCCGCCCCGCGCCGGCCCCGCCGTCCCGCTCCGGCAGCCGCGCCGTCTTCGAGCTCGTCCCGACGTCCGATTCCCGCCATCGCCCGGCCCGCCTCCCCTCCCGTCGTCGAGATCCCGCCGGAGCAGTTCGCACTGCGCAAGGACGACGACCCCGACGACTGCCCCGGCTACCTCATCGCACTGCGGGCGTCGCAGGCAGAAGCGGCGGCCGCTGCGACGGCCGCGGAGGCGAGAGAGGCTGCCGGGCTGCAGGCCGCACTCGACGCGGCGGCGGCTATGGCGGCGGCAGCAGAGGCCGCCGAGCTGCAGGCCGCACTCGACGCGGCGGCGGCCATCGAAGCGGCGCAGCCGCAGATTGCTCAGGATCAGGGGGACGACGGCTATTGGGAGGACGGCGGCAAGAGCAGCGACGATGGCCACGGTGACGACTGTGACGCCGGCGCGGGGGAGATCGTGGACCTCGCCGACTCCGACTCCGACGAGTAGATTAGGATTTGTTTTTTTTCATCGAGTAGTAGATTAGGATTAATTAGTTATGTTTAATTAAGTTTAACTAAGTCATGTTTAATTAAGTTTTTATGTTCTAATGTTTAATTAAGACATGTTTAATTAAGTGGGCGTTCGGTTTATATGGTTAGTTCGGTTTGGTTTATTCGGGTTTTCTAAATTTCGGTTTGTGTAAAATAAAAACCTAAATGATCAAAGTAAAAATATAAACCGAAGCTTTTTAACCAAAATTTGTCGGTTCGGTTTGTTCAGTTAACCGTAAAACCGATTATGTATGCGTCTCATATGCCATATGGAATAGAAAGAAATAAATATATTAAACACATATGGAATAGGACATTTTTAGAAATTACACTTTGAAAATTTATGACTTTTTTCAGAAATTGATGATCATGTTTTTCAACATACGATTTTTTTAATAAATATCACGGATATTTGTGGAATGGTCCGAACATCTTTTTATAATTGCACTCACATTTTTAGTTTCATGAGCATTTTTAATGTCCAGTGAACATTATTAAAACTGAGTAAGTAAAACCTTTTAAAATCAAAACAAAACCGACCCAAAGAAACAGAAGTAAAAAAGACATAGAGAGAACCCGCCCAGAAATCAGGGGTAACCTTCTAGAAGGTTCCCAAATCCGGAAACAATGTACGACCCATGCAAATAAGAGATTATTTAGCGCTTAAGATTTTCCCTGATAAATGATACTACTGACAATGATCACTGTGACAAATTTTGGCGTGCGTGGCCTGCATGGTCACTGTGGCCCATGAAAAAAAATGATCGACTTTGGCGGATGCGACCGAGAGAAGTACGATCGAGGGTCCCCTCCGCCCATACCGAAACCACCGGGTTGCACAGCAAGTGCCAGTGTGGTTTGCCGGAATGCACCCAACTTTTGGCAGCGTGTGTGGGGACCCGCCCGGGGACCGCACGCCAGATATGAACGAAAACGGAGTATGAACGCACGTTGCGTCACGTGCGGGCAGTATTTTAGGGGTTTTCGGTGCGAAAAATCATAGAAAATCCGTACAGCGTCCGCGATAATTTTTGGC
>NC_041393.1:61192760-61223802 GCF_002162155.2 Triticum dicoccoides
GTTGCACAGCAAGTGCCAGTGCGGTTTGCCCGAATGCATCCAACTTTTGGTAGCGCGTGTGGGGACCCGCCCGGTGACCGCACGCCAGAGATGAACGAAAACGGACTACGAACGCACGTTGCGTCACGTGCGGGCAGTGTTTTAGGGGTTTTCGGTGCGAAAAATCATAGAAAATCCGTACAGCGTCGGAACGCGACAAATTTTGGCGTGCGTGGACTGCATGGTCACTGTGGCCCGTGGAAAAAAATGATCGACTTTGGCGGATGTGACCGAGAGAAGTACGACCGAGGGACCGTACGCGAGAGATGAACAAAATCGGACTACGAACGCACGTTGCGTCACAATATTAATAAACATGTTTGTGTTTCGTGCAAAGTTCAAAAAAATAATAATAATACAAACATGTATGTTTTTCGTGCAAAGTTGAAAAAAAATATATAATAAATGACAAAATTCTGCAAATAAATAAATACATATTTAATATTGCGATGTGACTTTACCCAACTGCCGGGTCAATACAACCCGGACAGTTGTACTACCCAGCAGTTAGGTAGAGCCACATCACAGTATTAATTATGACCATGTATAGGTTAACTGATGCCTCTATATAAGCTGGTTAGGGCGTCGTTCGGCGGCCGAGGTGGGACTAAACTAGGCAACTTGCCGTCGCCCATAATGAAATAGTAGACGGGCGGTCGCCCACTTAATAATTGCCGCGGGCCCGACGCACCATAAAATCTGTCATAGTCGTCGCTATCCGAGGGAATATTCCCGACAATGCGCACGTCACCCAATCACGTCGTGCATGCAGTTTTTTGCGTCGTACGTGCCGACGACGCGCCCGATCTGATCCCCGTCGCCCGCCGCCGCCCGCACTGTCGTTCCCCGCCCGACAGCGTCGCCGCCGTCATCGTCATCACCCCGCACTAGTCGACGTCTGCACCCGCCGTTAGCGCCGGTTGTCAACACCCGTCGTCACCCCACACTAGTCGACGTCACCGCCGCCGTCAGCACCGGTCGTCAACGCCCGTCGTCACCCCGCACTAGTCGACGTCACCACCGCCGTCAGCGCCGGTCGTCAACGCCCCGCCGTCGCCCGCTGTATTAGCCGTCTGGCAGGTATTTCTTTTAATATTTTCAACAGTATATATCACATTAGCTGCATGCAATGTCACATAGATATTATTATATGCAGTATGGACATCGATGGTGTGATTGCATGTTCCGTAGAAAAGTGGGTTAGTCTTGTTAATAAGTTAACACCAAGTCAGTGATTTACGTTTTACAAAACGGAGATGGAGGGCATGTTACGAATACCTTCGGTCAAGATGCGTGATAATTTGCTTGCGCTTATGATTCAAGGTTACAATCCTAGTAGTAAAAAATTCATGGTGCAAGAGGCAGCCGGAAAAAAAGGGTTGATTTCACTGAGGCTTGATGATGTGTTCGCTATTTTGGTTTGAAGAATGAAGGAGTTGACGTTTCTATTTTTTGAGTATGGACCAAGGCAAAGCAATTAAAAAAATTCCAGCTAGTTTTGTTAACAACAAGAATGGTAAAATATTGATTGATGATCTTATTGAGAAGATTGTGAGAAATAAAAACGCGGACGATGAATTTGTTTGGATGGCGTTTCTCGTCCTGTTAGGGACTATAATTACACCAGTGTCTGATGAGTACATTCCGAAGAATTATTATGCACTAGTGCAAGATGTCAGACAGATAAAAAAGTTCAACTGGAACGCATTCACTGTGCGGTTTTGTTTGTCGGAGATTGGTATGGTCTTGCAACCCGGTCGTGTTAGGGAATGGCCACGTGGCAACCTTGCACTTCTGCAGGTATGATTTGTTTTTTAAATTGAATAGTTGTTTTATATAGTAATACTGTACCACATGCTACATTGTTGTTTGTTTGTTTTGCAGTATGATCCTTTAGCGCTGTTGAGCCCCTTGATGAGGAATTGGACAGAAGCGGCAGCGGAGAAAAGAGACAAGTACGACTTTCAATATGGTCGTGGTGTTGGAATGGTAATACGTTAAATACATATTTGTCCATTTAAAGTCTGCAATTTATTATTAATTAAATATGACTGTATGATTCTTTATGTTGTAGATCGATGACACCATTACTGAAGAGTACCGCTTAAACAAAATTAGAATTGGACAGGCTGAAAAGAACAAGAAATCCAGTACGAGAAAGTCAACATTACTGGAAGGAGAACAGGAGTTAGTACATCTGAGGCTTCAGCTACCCAGAACACTATGATGGATCGGATTTTGACTGAGCTGAAGCACATTTGTAAGGATATGCTTCGCATGCCGGAGCTATGTGCACAGGTACAAGTGTTCTGATTTTGCCGTTCACTATGTTTTTTTGATGTGTCACATAACTAATTACAACTAATTTTTAATCACAGAGGGTCATAGAGAAAATGAACAAAAGCGTTGTATTCTACAAAGCCGGTGATATTGAAAAAGAAGAAGAGAATGAGTATGGTGAAAATAGTGAAAGTAGAAACTATGATGGGTCATCTCGTAAAGAATTTGTATATAATCCTGACGTGGACAATTTCAAAACACCACAAAAAAAGAATGTGCAAGAGGATGATGAAGATGATATTAATGATTCTGAAGAGAAGACGCCTTATTATTGCACACCTGAATATTTGGATAGTTTCAAGGGTGATAAAGAAGATCCTATCGAAGTTCCTGAGGTATCTGATGAGAAATCCGTTACATCTTTAGGAACAGATAAAATCACATCACGTGAATCCGTAGATTGTATTGGAGAAGATGAGGTACAAAAGGAGGGTGTAGGGAAACGGAAGCGGAGGCTATCAAACCTTGTAAAGTCTCCTTATATTCCAATTATACCTACAAAGCGTGCAAAACGTACAGCAAAAGCAAGTGAGTTTCATCATATTGTTTTCTAGCTGAACCTTGTACTTATCATTGACTTATTAACATATTACCGTTATGTATTGCAGAACTATTCGAGAAAGAAGTCTTTCAAGATGAATATGATGTGATTAAAGCTAGTGTTAAGTTTGTTCGTGCTTATGAGCGGTCAGCAAAACATAGAAAGAAGGAAATATTCAATGATGGCACGCGTGAAGGTCTCAGTGTAGAGAGGGCTTGTACAATTCTTGACCATCAATGGCTAACCGGTGATGTAAGTTATTGTTGTGCTTTATATTACCTTTCAATGCAAATTGGAATTGTTATACATCATATAAATTATTTTCAGGTTATCAATGCTTATTCGTCGCATCTGTTGGGAGTTGTTGGTGACGATCGTCATATAATGCCGACCTATCTGGTCAATTGGTTACTTGAAATTAGATCGGACACCGAGCCAGGGAGAAATGAGAACGAAGTTGTGGCGAAGAAGAATGGACCCCTGAATAGATGCACCGATGAGTATTTCAAAAAAGATAAGGTAAGTTCAACTGCCTTAATGTATGCATATATGGGATATAAATAATAAAAGGGTATGTGTTGATTGCATCATATTTTCGTTGTGATGCAGCTTTATATTCCTCTTAATAAGGGAAATACCCACTGGGTTTCGGTTGTCATGCATCACCCCAAGGAAGAGTTTCAGGTTCTTGATTCTTTGATGGGACCCGAACTTGACAGTGAAATTAGAGAAAAAGTTGAGGAGCTGGTACGACATAAATTTACATGAGCATATTGAAACTATCATTTAGTAACTGAACTATGTTAAATTCTTTTCGTGCTATCATCTATATGAACAGAGAAAACAACTTGGATATGACATACGTGATGCGAATGCTAGCGGTGCTGTGAATTATCCGGATGTGTCTAACTGGCCTATCAAAACGTATAAGATGCCACAACAAGAAGGCGGGTGAGTAAATACTTTTATATTGTTGTAATATCTTACATGAAATGCGAACTTATGAACCATTTTTTGTATGGACCAGCAATTCATGTGGAATATTTGTTCTTCGGTGCTTTCAATATTGGAACGGTGAAAAATGGACAAGCCATTTTTCTCAGGTCTGGTTTTATTTCAAATGCTTATATTAAATTAAATTCATAATGTAATACTATTTAAATTGTACTAATATGAAGTTCTAACAGGGGTCAATTGATAAATCAAGGGACTTAATGATTGCGCAGCTTATTTTTGCGGAGGGAAATACGCTCAACGATGTGAAGGACAAAGTTACCCGGCTTGCAAAGAAGAAATAAATGTGGCAAAATTTTTGTACTAGAAAATTTTGTAGGCTCAAATAATGTTTACATTTATTTCGACTTTGATATCTTGTGACGAAGAGGACACTACTATTTTGAATATTTATTAAGGCGAGAATGACATTTGGATTATTATGTTGTCTTCAAGCCATTGTCTTTCAATTTGAAATCTTGATATTTATATTTATAGTTCTGTGGTCGTCAAATTGTTTGGATACGTCAGTCCATGTTTTCATGTACGCTGAACGTTAATAAAAATGCACATGTATTTATTATGCGTGTAACACCGACCAACATTCTTATGTTAGTGTTATTTTGAAAGCACAGACGACGTCGCTTATAACACCGACGTTCTTAGTTGTCCATTGTAAAAAAAATTGCCCGACAAGTGCGCCGGCTAGTCTGACGTTAGACAGGACCGGCGGCACTGTCCAACAGTGGCAGCGTCGGACGACGGGTGGCATATCAGTTTAATCGAAGACGTTCGACTGCAAGCGCGCCGCCGGGTATATAAGCCGGTCGTCGCGCGCTCCGTCGAGCGAGGTGGGACTAAAAACTTGGCTGCCCGCACCCGCCGTGCCTGCAGCGACGCGCGTGACCGCGTGGGCCGGCCAAATAACACTATACGCCCGCGACGTGAAGACGGCCCAAGTAGCAGGCGGCGGGACGACGGCCCAAGTTCCACGCGGGGCGACGGGAAATGTTTAGTCCCACCTCGCCCGACGGAGGGCGCGACGACTGACTTATATACCCGGCGGCACATGAGCTGTCGAACTAGTTAATTACTTCGTACTGCTGCCAGCCGCCCGACGCTGCCGCTATGGGACAGTGCCGCCGGCGCAATTGTCAGTCTTTTTTTTTTAAATAATTAAAACGACGGGGTTCTAAGCGACGACAACCGTACAGTGCTGGGAAAAAATAACAACAAATAGCAAAATAACAGTAAACAGCGACGGCACTAGTGTGCAAAAATGAGCACTGTCAAAACAACAGCGACGACACTGTCAAAACAACAGCGACGGCAGTTCTGTGCAAAATGAGCACATGAAAATAAACAAAGTAAAAACTCCTTGTTGCATTACATAGTCTTTCATCAAAACAACTACTTATGTCGGTATATGGTAGCAAATAGTCTGACATCAACAAAGTAAAATAAGTTCATATAACATATTTCAACAATTATTAAAGATCACATATGTAGAACATTAATAACTGTCTCCAATGAAAGGGTGAAGCAATCTTCCATAGCAATCCATAGCAATCTTCCATACTCCACAATTCAAACAAAGTTCCTACATAACAGTAAGATATGTGTTAATTCACAATAAACAAATAAATTCAGGTTGAACAATAAGATTTACAATAACATAAGGAAATCATACTTAGGATTTTGAGGGCACGTGGACTTATAATGACCCGTAAGACCGCACTGTCCACATTGACGTTTGCTTTTCTCATCAAAAGCTTTAGGTCGCCCATTTTTAGTGACATCAAGACCATCCTTACCGCGGCCTTTAACATTCTGTTTTGGTGCGCCTTTGGTGTTAACTTTAGCGGGATCACGAACAAGACCATGATCTTGATTAGGCTCAAATGCATCGTCGTTCACAAACTGTACCCCCGCACCAGGCTCATCCTCCTCAGTGTAATCATTATCTATTATGTCCCTCAGAGCCGCCTTCAACTTGTCGAATAAAAATGGTTTATGACATGCTTTATGAGTTGCTTCAGCAGATAAGATAGTCAACTCACTGTACCTAGCTCTGTCACCTGCACCTGCCCATCCCCACGAAAACAGATCGCTAGTGCGCTTCACGGGAAGTCCACCCCTTGCAACTTGGCTCAACCTTCGCAGCACTAAACACTTAGGTATCTCACGTAAGCGTAGCTGAATCAGAACATGAAGAATATGTTTGCAAGGAAGTCCTTTGCGATACATGCTTCTGCAACTGCACCTCACAGTTTCTTCGGAGTTACCTGGGGTGTACTCCACAGTGAATCTGATATCCCTATTTTCCTTCCATGTCAGTATGAATCTGTGAGTGTCTGCTCCTCTCACTCTCTCAAGGACCTCAAGCTCCCGTGCCTTCTTCATATCTTCCTGCAAGATATAAAAGTTTGCCGCAGTGAACTCACGGGCAGCTGATTTCTCAATATCTTTACACTCATCCAATACTGGTACTGGAACTGTCTGTGAGTTTGTGTAATCGTCATGCGCCTCGCTCTCACGAAGACGAACTATGTAGTTCTCATAGTGCACAATCATATCAACAATAGTCATACCGGAGTCTAGATGCAAGTGAAGGCATGAATTCAGACTCTCACTTCGCTGGTTACTTCGCATACCTAAGAAAAACCCACCTGACAGATATGATGCAGCCCAAAGCCTTTTCTTCTTGTACATCCTACGTAACCATGTTTTTGTTTTCTCCGACTGCGATTTGGCGCAAAACGCTGCCCATCTCTCCTCAAATACCTTCTTTGAAGTGGCATAATAAAGTAGAGACCTGAACTCCTTTAGAGACTTATGATGAAGGTGTTTCTGCATGTTCTTCTGAATATGCCACGAGCAAAGACGATGCCAAACCTCCGAAAGTACCTTTCTTATGGCCTTAATCATAGCTGCATCTCCATCAGTAATTACTGACCTGGGCCTCTTCTGACAATGAGCCCTCAAAAATGTCTGAAGCAGCCAGACATATGTATCCTCTGTCTCGTCAGACACAAGAGCACAACCGAATACCGTGGTGCAACGGTGGTTGTTCAGACCGACAAAAGGTATAAATGGCATGCCATACCTATTCATTCTGTATGTGCTGTCGAAGACTGTCACATCACCGTAGTCAACATAGTCTCGACGTGATTGAGAATCACACCAGAATATGTTTTTCATCCTTCCTTCATCATCGACGGTGTGCTCAAAGAAGAAATCTGGATCTCTCTCTTTTCTGGTCATCATGATCCCAATGGCAGTGTCTGCATCACCTTGTGCAAGCAATTTCATTTTTTCTCTATAACACATGTTATAAAGGTTTTTCCTCCCAAAACCAGCCTTTGCATATGACCCGTACCTACTGACGAGTTGATCATAAATCATATGTTTCCTGATTCCAGCACCTGCCATGGTTAAGATCTCAGCTTTCTGATATTCTTTTATCTGATTATGAGACCGAAGAAACGTGACTTCATCCGGTCTAGCTAGAACGTGACTGTGATCATCATTGAAACTGCTGACATACCAAACGTCACGCTCTTTATCAAGTTTCAAAGTTATATGCGCATCGCAGAAGCAACGAGTCTCCCCTCTCAGTCTGCGGGTCCTGCCTTCCATTGTACAAAGTTTTGCCTGTCGTTTCCCAGCTCTCGCACACCGATACTTTCTCAAGCGCTTAGTTCCCTCAGGACCTTTCGAATATTTCAGTGAGTCCTTTCTTACGCTGAAACCACGCTCGTAAGCATACTGGTTATAGAAAATGTAAGCCTCTCCTAGTGACTTGAACGTCTTCCTCATGACCTTCCAATGCATGTCCAATAATTCTTGCTGATATTCATCAAATCCGATGTCAAAATTAAACAGATCATCACCAACATACTCATCATTCCCGCTTGTACCATCTACATCTCCCTGTAAATTAATGCATTAAACCATTTATGTCAGTCAGTTATTATTTTAATATGTAATAATGTAGTTATGTAAGTTTGAAAACTTACTTTGCTGGAGCTGTCATCATGAGATGGATCAACGTGCGATTTGTCACTTTCATCGTCCACAATATTCCTCACAAAGTCCCCGTCCTCGTCCATCTGCCCGCATTGCAAAAAAAACATGTAAGCGCTAATATGGTTATTATGTCATTTCTTCTCTGATTTTATTTATGACATACCCGGTGTGCACTTTCGGCAAATGAATCATCTATATCCATATCATCATCATCATCGCCATGTCGCTGCATGATGCAAAAAATTATGAAAATTTCCGTGTGGTCTACCATATTTATTGTTTTTATCAACCTTGATCACACTTACATTACCACTATAAGATTCATCCAAACTCATGTAGTTCTCCTCAGCAGGTTCATCCATATTCAGTGACGAGGTTTCGTTGTCCTCGTCGTAATCATTGCCATCATAATCGCCCTCCTCCTCCAACTATACATAGTTAAAAAAATTGTACGATCAATCAAACACCGTGTAACATCATCCCTAAAACAATTATTTCATCGAGCACAATGTTGTCTCTAACCAACCTCTTGCACGGCGGCCAGGATTTCAGCCGGATCCATTTCTTCCGATGACGGCCTGACGTTGCTGGCCGGCGGAGGCAGGTGTCGACGGCGTGAGGACGACGGCTGGTCGTAGCAGGCATACTGTGCGGAGGGAGGCGGCGACGTAGATCGTGGGTGGGCGGCCATCTGGGCGACGGGAATGGAACGCGGCGGCAGCGGCAACGGAGCCTGGGCAGGCGCGGCGGCAGCGGTAACGGCGCCGGGGCACGCGCGGCGGCCTGTTTGGGCGGCGACCCGGGCGACGGCGACTTAGCGCAGACGGGGGCCGACGTGGAGACGGCGTGGATGCGTTAGGGTTCTGGGTTGTGTCTTTTTTTTCCCTCGAACAACTGTCGACGCCAACGTCGAGACGTGCGGGCGTACGACTGCGACGTACGGCGACGGGTGCGGGTACGCGGGCGGGCGTACGTACAGCGACGGGTGCAGCATACGCAGGCGGGCGTATGCCGTCGCGCGCGGACGTATGGCGTCGGGTGGGTATTCCTATACCTAATGTGAAATTACCATACTATCCACTATACGTTTTAGGGGGTTGTACCGAAGCACTCCCCAATATCAAAACGTCAGGGACAGGTGCCCGATTTGTCGAAGCAACTAGTACTCTCTCTATCTCAAAATATAAGATGTATTCTGGTCCAATTTACATGCTGAACAATGGATGGGACCAATGAACATGGGAACTCGAGATGCGAGATCATCGTTGCTTTATAATATAAAGCGGGGGGCAACACTTTTTTTAGATGCCAGACTCATCTCTGATAGCAGACATGGGTAGTTGTAAATTAGAAGGGGAGGACATAGAAGCCGATGGCGTGGAGGTAGTCTCCGGCGCGGCCGAACATGCCGACGACGCTGCCGTTGTTGAGCACGGGCAGGCTGTAGTGCGTGCTGTCCACCGCGTGCCCGAACGGGCCGTAGGTGGCCTGGTTGGTCACAAACTTGATGGAGGTGATGCAGTGCTCGATCTCCTTGAGCTTGAACGGACCCACCGACCAGTCGACTTGAGTTATGTACTCCGACGGCCCCAGGGTGATCTGCACGACGTACATACATACAAGTATGTGTATCAGACCAAGAAAAGAAACAGGAGTGACAAGAAGTGCCCTGGATCGCTCGCTCACCGTGTCCGGGTCTTCCTTTTCCCCTCCGGCGCCGCCCCAGGGCCCGGCGGTGTGCAGCTGCTTGTCCTTGTCCATGTAGGTGAAGCCGACGGAGTCGAGGACCTTGCCCCAGCGGATGGTGATGCTCTCCAGCCGTTGCGGCGCCACCGTGATGTCGTGGGCGACCCCGTCATCGCCGCCCCACGTCCCCAGCTTCACCACCGGGCTCGGGCTCTGGCTCTGGCTCTGCACGCACATACAAAACGACCAGCCGCCATGAGTCCTCCTGTGAAGATAGATAGCACAGCATGGAGCTTGCTTTTTTATCTTTAAACGGAACACAGCATGGAGCTCAGCTCACGCATGAGAGAGTAGCCAGGACTAGGACAGACCATTTCGGTAGCTCTCGCGCGGCCGCACAACGAAGCACCAATAGAGAGTTGAGCTGATCAGGCAGCACTTGAGTGAATTTTATATGCAACGAAAAACAGGAGAGTAGTAGTTGGTTTGGGCGGACGCGCAGCCTCCACGCCTCCTCCGACTCATGCTTGCATGTGTATCCTGCTCGCGGCTACTTCGATTTATGAGGATTTAGTGTGCAGTTTAATTTGTTGGACAAAGAATTTAGTGCCGACTCTGACGTTTTTGTCACGTTGCTTAATTAACTAAGTACTCCCTAAAAAAACTAATAGTTAGCCTCAACCCGAAAAAAGAAAAACTACGTACTAGCCTCCAAAATGGTGGGGCCTAATTTTTTTAAACACATTACAGACGCAAACACTCATTTTTTTTTTTGAGAACATGCAAACGTTCATATAAACGCGCATACACTCACCCTAGGGCGGAGGGAGCTCCAGGCGACTCTGGCCACTTGCCCGGGCTCGCTGCATGCGCGACGCCGTAGGACGTCCTGTCACAGCTGGCAAAATCCACACCGACGGTTATGGTTTCCCGGGCAAAACTGTGTTGGGCTACGTTCAGTGTTGGGCTTCGTGTAAGCACCTGGACCTAGGAAATAGGAAGAGCCGAGCAAGAGAAACGAATGTGGTTTACTCGACAGCGAGCGCTCCACGCCTCCACCTGCCTGTTCGGTTGTTCGTCTTTGCCGCACCCGGTTGGGAGTGGAGCGGACGCCCAACCGCCATCGCGGACGCTGAGACAGACTAGCGGCAAGAAGCGAGGCTGGGCGTGCCGGCGGCGGCGGGGAAGCGACTGGCTCCTAGACTACTTGTCTTCTTCTTTGTGATTAGGTAAAAATTGCAAACAAATCTGGCCATCCGGTTCATAGACACTTAGGGCTTTAATTTTGAGGACAGTGTACGGGAAATTATCCATTGAGAACGATCACGACTTCCTGATCCTACTGTTTGATTTAGAATCTTTTTTTAGATAGTTGACGATAAGGATGTTATTTGAAATTTTTACTGCAATCAAAAAGGGAAAGGGCATTTGCCTTGTGATTTTCTTTAGCACACTATTAATATGTTTCGACTGATAATCTATATTCTTGCAAGCTCTCTATTTTGAATATATTCACCAATCACACCACTTAATTTATGTGAATTACAAACCCATGTTTTACATTATATTGTCTTCTATGTTGTTTGGACGATATCTCTAGCAATATGAGTTTGGTTCTATGCATGGCCTAGTTCTGTGACTTCTGTTGTCAAGTCACAACGTTATTTACGTCTACAAAAATGGATGTTGATATTTTATTTCACTTCAAAATTATACTTGTATTTTACTTCATTATTAATGTCGATTAGTCATTCAGAAGTTTGGCGCTATGTTATATCATGTGTATTCAAACGTCAGTTATTTAGGCGATTTCAAAATCAGACATTTACGAGCAAGTTCGCCCAGGCTTCACAAAATTTCTGCCTTCGCCACTACCCCTATGAACGCACACACGCACATTCTACCCCTATGAGCACCTCTGAGAGATTGAGCCGGCATATCATCTTGAGATTTTACGAAGTCACCATATGCGCCTTGTAGTCGACGGGAACGTCTCCACCCACTGAAAGCGTATCGCTAGAAATTCTGGAATAAATCCAGGATAAATGCGAGCACCAGGATTTGAACCCTGATGAGCTGGGGATACCACTGTCCACCTAACCATCTCAACCACAGGTTGATTCGCGGTGGGGCCTAAATTTGAAACCACACTACGTAGCTACTGCCGGGCCTTACCTTCATGTCGCACCCAAAAGAAAACCTTTCGTTTCGAGATATTTTTCTCGTATTTTTATTTATGTATTTCCTAGTGAAGACTTTCATGAAAGCGTGGCCTGTTTCATGCAAGCACACTCATTTGACCTAGCGCCGCCCCTTAAATCTGTAGCATTGACCAATTTGTGTCAACGGAGGGGATGGTAGCAGCCGTGGGGCTGTGGCATTAGGTTATTCATAGTGGGGAGTATCATGTATTAGTATCATGCATATGATACTATCTCCATAATGCATAGTATCGTAAATTATGATCAAGATAGTATCATATATCATCTTATTTATTGTCATGCATGACACATAGTAGCATAACATTTATTGTCATGCATAAGACCAACGAAGTGAAGGTGCGGTCTCCGGTGAGGAAGAGTAGAACACGGGAGACGGATCGGCCCACATGGTATACCAGGCCCCGCTGCCTCTTGTGGTCCGTCACCGATGGACGTGAGGTCCACGAGGGAAATGGTGGCGCCTTTGCTGTCGTCATCCCACCGGGCCGTCTGATGGTTCGTCGGCGGCGCGTAGGAGGCGCAGCTAGCTATGTTCTCCTCCACGATCACCTGCAACTACGCCTCTGCTGCTGCCGCTTCCTGCCAAGCGGCGGCTTGAGCTTGGACAACATGGTAGATGGCATGCTGCTCCCCGACGGAATTTTAGTTCGCCGCGGTCATGGCTGCCACGGCCTCCTCGCTCGCACGCTCGCCATAGATCTGGCCCGCCACCAGCCGGTGTTGCTCCAAGAGGAACAAGTTGTACCGCTGTTCCTCCTGCGCCTGCTTGAACACGGACAAAGACGCCGCCGTAGGCTGCACCTCCATCATGGCGGCGTTGAACTGCGCCTGTGACTGCTCCATGGGAAGCCGGTGTGCACAAAAGGCGAGGGCGCCAGGGCGGAGTCGTCGGAGCCCGTCTCCATCGTGGTGTCGTCCTCGTCGCCGGAGACCTCGGGCAAGCTGGCCGTCAAGCCGACCTCGATTTGCATGGCACAACGGCTATGCCAGGCGGCGGCAAGGGCGGCCACCGCGTGCTTCATCTCTGGCGGCAGACTGTCCAATGGTGCTTTCCTGCTGGCGGTCATGACAGATGCGGTGCAAGGGAGGAGGATGTGGAGGGGCTGGTGTTCTGGTCAGGGCTAGACCAAAAGTTCGTAGCTCGTGAGCTTAATGGGCACTTGATAATCCGGCTCGGTAAGCTCGTGGCTCGCTTCTTAATGAACAGAGCCAATCATTGATTTCAGCTTGTTAAGCTTAACGAGGTTAATGAACGAGCTAACGAGTTTCACGAGTAGCTCGTTACAAACAACACAACACATATTTTCATCTTACGTGATAAAATTTTGGTAGCACCTCATCCCATCTATTCAGTCTAATCTACATAGGAGACAACAAACTAGTGCATTCTCCTTTGTAGGCACCATCTTTCTTCTTAAAAACCACATCTAAACACTCATCTTGTAGACCGTAAACACATCAGAATCTGTTAACGAACACGCACGAGCTTAACGAGCTTCAAATGAATCGAGCCGAGCAAGGTTTTTTGCTCGTTAATCTTAACGATCTGAGTCTTAACGAGCACGAGCTTAATGAGTCGAGCAGCTCGTTAATCCACCCTAGTTGTGGTGTGGAGTTAGCCGGGTGTGGCCAATTTTATATAGCGGATTCCAGTGGGGCCAAACCTCCGGGTGCGTCAATGTGCGGTGCCAGAGTGGATTTCTCGGCCGGTGAGCCTGCTTAATGGCGGCAGACGGATGAAAAACGACATTGAACGGGCGCGGTAGATATCCGTCTCGTCCCGTCCAGTCACGCGTCTCCGACATTGAACAGGTGCGGACACCGGAGACGCGTCACTGGCTGTGCCCTCGGTCGACGTGCCGCTTCGATGGCGGAGGCAGTGAGAGGTCGCATCCACCCTGAGCCGTCTTCAATGTTGAGTGGCGCGCTCTACAGCGGCATGAATGTGGGCAGCTGGTGCCGGCAGGGAGCGCGCGCGGGAGGATGGAGTGGTTTTTGGTGGGCCAAGGCAGTCAGAAAGCGGGCTTGGGATCGGTCCGGACTCCCGCAAACCTGACCCACGTTTATCTTTGGTTTGCAGGAGAAATCGTGTTTGGACCGTTCCGCGGACCAATACATGTCGGCTTGGATGACTTCCACGGTCCGGACAACACGGTCCGGATGGTTGCGGGAGGTTTATGGATCCCCCTTGAAGTGCCCTCATAGTATGGAGTGTTTCTCATTTCCTCTTATATTTCAGTTTCCCAAAATGCCCATGAACCTACGAAAGTTTGTATTTTCAGAGAAGACACAAGTTTAGACCTTATTTTGAGCAGTTGTGCCAGAAGATAAATTATTGGAACAGGAGCACGTGATAGGGGAAGTAGGGATCTCGTCATCAGCTCTGCCGACCCCTCTGGTTCACCGCCAAGTGGTATACAATTCGTCCATGGTTGACAAGATGGAAATCCTCGGCACTCCCACAGCTTCGTTGAGCAATGGTAGTGCTTCAGGGCATCTCCAGCCGTTGGCCCCCCAGGGGGCGTCTAAAAGCGCCGCCTGGGGGCGAGCCGGCGCAAAAAATGGTCCTGGGGGCGAGTCGGTCTCCAGCCGTCGGCCCTCACGGCCGCCCCCAAACGCGTATTAAAAAAGAAGAAAGGGTGTTCGGCGAAGTTATGATAAAAAGTAGTTAAATTTCGGCTAAACATGGCAAATTTCGGCGAAATTCGCGCATTTTCATTACATTAACTTAATCTAAAAAAGAAAGGGGCTGAAGTCGTCGCCGCCATCGTCGTCGGCGGCCTTCTCCTCCTTGACGCGGGCGCCCCTGCTGGACCCGGCGTCGCCATGGCGGACTGGCGGCGGCGCGTCGTCGTCGTCGTCGTCGCTGCCGCATAGGACGACGACCCCGTCTTCATCGCGGCCGCGTCGGCGCTCCTCGAAGCGGCGCAGGGCGGCGCGCTGGCGCTCCTTCACCTTCTCCCGGCGCGCCTTCTCCATCGCAATGGAGTCCTGGCGCGCCCATTCTAGGGCCGCGTCGTCGTCGTCGAACTCCGCCTTCACCGGCGCCAGCCCCGGCTCCGTCTTCACCGGCGCCAGCCCCGGCTCCGTCTTCACCGGCGCCAGCCCCAGCTCCGTCTTTGGCTTAACGAAGCGCGGAGGAGCCGACGAAGAGGAGGCGCGCCGGCCGCCCTCGTTGATGACGATGCCGGCGCTGCGAGTGAGGAATCAACGGCAAGGCTGACCGGCGGCAGCCTTGCCATTGATTCCCCGCGGGAACCGAGGCCGTTGGGGGAAGACGAGGCGCCGAGTCGCTGACGCGGCTGGCCCGCGTCTTTTTCGCACCAAAACAGCTCGCCCCGACGCCCCCGGGCGCCCCCCAGCGCGCCGGGTTCAGGTTGGGTCCGCCGGCGCTGTTTTCGGCCCAAGCCGGCGAAAATCGGGCTCCTGGGGGCACGACTGGGCCGTTTTTTCGGCGCCGGCGCGAAAAAATCGCCTGGGGAGGCCTTCCTGGGGGCGCAGCTGGAGATGCCCTCAGTCGACAATGTCAACCCTCCAAATGGACCGCCTTCTTTGAAACATACTCCCTCCGTTCCTAAATATTTGTTTTTTTAAAGATTTCAACAAGTGACTATATACGAAGCAAAATAAGTGAATCTATACTCTAAAATATGTATATATACATCCGTATGTGGTAGTCTATTTGAAATCTCTAGAAAAACAAATATTTAGGAACAGACGGAGTAAAACTTAACTGGCTTCTGATGACACGCGGAAGTTGCTAATGAATTAATATCTGCTGACAAGGAAGCACCAGAACAAGTCACGCGAGCCTAGCTATCCGGTGTCAATTCAAAGAAAAGCTGTAAGCTTGACACTTCCACTGATTCCAAGATGACTGAGCACTCTAAGGTTGTTAGCGATATCAGGGGCTTGTTGCATCTGGGAGCTGTCCCCAGAGACAAATGGCGGTAACAATAGTCCGAAACTGGAGACTTGCAATAGAGTTGCTGATGACACATCAAAGCCTGTTGATCGAATAGAATGGTGCATCTTCTTTATCGAAAATGTCACCTTGGTCAGGCCCTCCGAGCGAGTGTGTTCGGTTCCCTCCTTGCATATTACGTATTCCATGGGGACTTCAGGTATATCACACTTAAACATATCCATCACACTTAGAAGATTCCATATTCGAGACTAAGTTAGGAAAAATTACCAAGCCCCGACTGGCAACAATTACAGTCTAATATGAACAACACCACTATAAACTCCAGCAAAATGGGAGAGACACTTCAAAAATACTGCTACTAATTAGAAACAGTTAAGAGGACGCCATACTGATGGTTTTAACTAATAACTAGAGCAGTAACCTGAACTGAGGTACCCATAAGAGAACAGGACGTTTAGTATGATTACCTTAATGTAGATCGAACAACTTAGAATCTTTGTTCTTCAATGCCTGGACCGATTCCCATTGAAGAACTCAATCTGAGGTTGGAACACCAAGATATCAGACTTCCTTTGAAGTACATCCATTGTATGGAAGCCCATCCCCTATCACACAGTACTCCCTTTGACCTGTAGAGTTTAGTCTGTTCATATCAAATATCAGCCAACCTTTGCTAACTGGAAATCCATGGATGGACACACTCAGATGACTGAGACCATCCTAAAATCGAAGGGCGCCGTTCTCTTCGGTATGAGTATCGCCATTTACTGTGCACAATAACATGATAGAGTACTGAACAAATGCGATAATATCTAATGACAACTTCATAACTGAGTAACTGGGTAGACTCTCCGGAGAAAGACCAAGATGAAATATGCATTTGCAGTAAAAAATGTGTACCTAACACAAAATTACATGCATATGCTAATTCACAAGGTAACAACTATTAGGTCTATTTTATGTCAATTAAATATGAAAATTTCAGTATCAAAGAATATTTCATGTTCAACATCAACATACCACCAGAAAGAAACCAGGGCTCTCCTTGAGATAAAGCCCTGTCTTCGACGTCTTTAAGGTTGTTAGCAATAATCAGGGCCTTGTTGCATTAGGGGAGCTGTCCCAGAGACAAATGATGGTAATAAAGGCCGACGCTCACTTGCAATAGAGCTGCTAATGACACAACAAAGCCTGTTGATAGAATAGAATCGTGCATCTTCTTTATCTAAAATGTCGCTTTAGACGGCCGTTCCGAGCGAGTGTGTTCGGCACCTCCAAGTTGTACAAATTCGTGTGTAACAGACAGGGTTTATTCGGTTTACAGGAATATGAAACGTAGGAATGGAGAAACCCATAGGAATGTCAAAGGAATAGAGGTGCAAAACTGAGGATTTAAAACTTGAGGAAAACTAAAGAGCTGGACGTTCGGTACAACGTTGAAAGAGCAGAGGCAACCATTCCATCAGGGGATTCTCAAAAAGCAACTTTATGAATTTTTTATTTCACTGCATAGTGATTCTTTGAGGTAAAGGATCTGGCTACGGAATAATTACTCTCTCCATTCCTAAATATAAGTCTTTATAAAGATTCTACTAGATGGACTATATACAGAAAAAATGAATGAATCTACTCTTAATATGCATCTATATACATCCGTATATAGTTTATAGTGGAATCTGTATAAAGACTTACATTTAGGAACGGAGGAAGTATATGGGAAGTGATTGATCTTTCTCGGGCATACTCGAAACATGAGCTCCAACTAGATTACAACTTCCTGTGGGATCACCGGGCTAGAGCAGTTGTTATGACCGGACATGTCTATACCAGGAAGAGGCCCACCGGGCATTAGTATTAGGGGCTTGTCCCGCAAGTTATCTTAGGCAAGTTATTTTAGGCAAGTTATCTTAGACTAAAGTTATAAATACTAGTTGTAAGACACCGTTTGAGATCAAGCAATAAAGATATTATAATCTTTTGTTGCCCGGCTCCCCAAGGAGCCGGAACCCTAGCCGCCTCTCCCAACCCTAGCCGCGACGGCGCCTGACCGCCGGCGCGCCTGCTCCAGCCTCCACACCCCTCCTCCTGTCCATACAACCTACGCCGGAGGCCTGGTAGGAACCCTAGTCCTACCAATTTGGTATCCAGAGACACCAGTCCGATCATGTCGCTTCCTCCATCACCGCCGCCGCTGCCATCCACCTCTGCCCCACCACTGCTGCCGCCGGCCAACTCCGTGCCGATGACGGCGATCACGTCCGGGACCGTCACCACCACCACGCCGGCGCCGGTCACCACCACGGCGGATCCGCCCCCGCTCCTCACGCCCGAGGAGATGTCGGGCACCCTGCGGGAGCTCGTCCACGCCGTCCGAGGCATCAGCCTCTACCTCGCCGGGCACCAGCCCCCGCCACCGAACGCCGCCATCACCACCTATGGGCCGCCGCCGCTACAGTGGCCCGCCTCGGCCTTCCAGGCGCCCTACGGAGGGGCGCCCCCGCCGCCGCTCCTGCTGCTGCACTACCCGGCCGCGGGAACGCCTTGGCCAGCGTGGCCGACCACCGCCGCATCGCTGGGGGGTCCGCCTCAGCAGTCCCGCCCGGCGCCACCGCCGGCCCCCACGACGCCGGCGCCGGTACAGCCGCACCACCAGGCGCCGCCGCCATCGCCAGCACCACCACCCGTGTCCCGGCCTACTGGTCGGCCCCTGCACCAGGTGCAGTTTCCGTCCTCGCCTTCGCCGATTCCCGCGTGGGCGACCGGCTCGTCTCCGGACCCGGTGTATACTACGGCGCCGGAACACCCGATGCCCTCTCTCCGATTTGATCGTCCCTCCAGCTCGGCGAACTACGCCCCAGAGATACCCGACCCAGCACATGCGCTGCCGTTTACTGCAGCCCTCGGGCACGGTGGTCCGACACCCCCTCGCTTCGCCAAACTGGATTTCGCCACTTACAACGGCACGGAGGACCCCCTCAACTGGCTCAACCAGTGCGAGCAGTTTTTTCGAGGGCAGCGGACGCTCGCTTCAGATCGCACCTGGCCCGCGTCCTATCATCTCCGGGGCGCGGCACAGACTTGGTACTATGCCCTCGAGCAGGACGAGGGCGGCATGCCACCATGGGAGCGCTTCCGGGAGCTTTGTCTCCTCCGGTTCGGGCCTCCTATCCGCGGGAGCCGATTGACGGCCCTCGGTCGTTTGCCTTTCACATCCACGGTGCAGGACTACGCCGACCACTTCCAGGCCCTGGCATGCCATGCGCCGGGCGTCTCCGCGACTCAGCGCGCCAAGTTATTTGTGGGCGGATTACCAGACCATATCCGCGTGGACGTTGAGCTCCGGGATCCCCCCCGACCTTCAGACGGCCATGTACTACGCCCGGGCCTTCGAGCAGCGGGCTCAGGCGCTACAGCAACCGGCCGGCCGGGGTGGCCGCCTTCCCAGTCGACCCACATCATCACCTGGCCGGCCTCCTCCAGCCTCGGCGACCACCTCTTCGGCCACCACCCGGACCTTCCGTCGGTTGTCACCGGCCGAGCAGCAGGAGCGTCGCCGTCAGGGCCTCTGCTTCAACTGCGATGAGCCCTACTCGCCGACCCATGTCTGCCCCCGCCTATTTTACTTGGAGACGGTCGACTACACCGAGGCGGACGACTCGACCGACGAGCCACCACCCGCGGCGGCCGTGGACGCGCCCGCGGATTCTGCGGCCACCGCGTGTGTCGTCTCCCTCCACGCTCTTGTCGGCATCCGTGGCGAGCGGACCATGCTGTTACCGGTGACGGTCCATGGCGAGCGGCTGGTGGCCCTGCTGGATACTGGCTCCATCCATAATTTCCTACCCGCGGCGACCATGCGTCGGCTAGCACTGCCGACCACGAGCGGGGAGCGCCTGCGAATCACGGTGGCAAACGGCGATCGCCTCCAGTGTCATGGGCTCGCCCGCGATGTTCCCATCTCCATCTGTGGCGAGCACTTCTCCATTACCTGTGCAGGGATCGACCTCGGCTGCTTCGACTTCATCCTCGGGGTGGACTTCCTCCGGACCCTCGGGCCCATCCCGTGGGACTTCGACGTGCTCACGATGACGTTCTGGCGGCTAGGCCGCCGCATCCGGTGGGACGGCCTTGGGGGCGCCGCGCCGGCCGTGCCACACCTCCAGCTGGCCGCCGCGTCCCAGGAGGCCGAGCACCCCCTCCTGGATCCCCTTCTGCAGCAGCACAACGATCTCTTCGACGAGCCTCGGGGTCTTCCGCCCGCCCGGGTGTACGACCACCATATTCACCTTGTACCGGGTTCCACCCCCGTGGCGGTTCGGCCCTACCGCTACCCGCAGCTGCAGAAGGATGAGTTGGAGCGACAGTGTGCCCTTATGCTCGCGGCAGGCATCATCCGGATCTCCACGTCGCCCTTCTCCACACCAGTGCTTCTCGTCCGCAAGACGGACGACACATGGCGTTTCTGCATCGACTACCGTGCCCTGAACGCGCTCACGCTCAAGGACAAGTTCCCTATACCGGTGGTCGACGAGCTCTTGGATGAGCTCCATGGGGCGCGCTTCTTCACCAAGCTCGATCTCCGCTCGGGCTATCATCAGGTGCGCATGCATCCAGACGACATCGCCAAGACGGTGTTTCGCACCCACCATGGCCACTTCGAGTTCTTGGTGATGCCCTTCGGCCTCGCCAATGCCCCGGCGACTTTCCAGGCCCTGATGAACGACGTCCTTCGACCCTACTTACGGCGGTTTGTGCTTGTTTTCTTTGATGACATTCTTATCTACAGCGCCACCTGGGCCGAGCACCTCCAGCACGTCGCCATTGTCTTCAACGAGCTTCGGGCGCACCACCTCCACCTTAAGCGCTCGAAGTGCTCGTTCGGGACACCTACCGTCGCCTACCTCGGCCATGTCATGTCGGCCGACGGGGTGGCTATGGACGCCGACAAGGTGGCGGCCGTCTCTGCATGGCCGACGCCTCAATCGCCGCGGGCTCTCCGCGGGTTCCTCGGCCTCGCCGGCTACTACCGGAAATTTATCCGGGAGTTCGGGCTCATCGCGGCGCCCCTCACGCGGTTGCTTCGCCGCGTCGCTTTCGCCTGGGACGACGAGGCGACAACGGTGTTCGAGGCCCTCAAAGGGGCCCTCACGACAGGCCCCGTCCTCCAGATGCCTGACTTCGACCGCCCGTTTGTGGTGGACTGTGACGCCTCGGGCGCCGGGTTCGGTGCCGTGCTTCATCAAGGCGATGGGCCCCTCGCTTTCTTCAACCGGCCCTTCGCTCCGCGCCATCTTAAGCTGGCGGCATACGAGCGGGAGCTCATTGGCCTCGTACAGGTCGTTTGTCATTGGCGGCCGTACTTGTGGGGACGATCCTTCCACATTCGTACGGACCACTACAGCCTGAAGTTCTTGCTGGACCAACGGCTATCGACCGTGCCGCAGCACCAGTGGATCAGCAAGCTCTTCGGCTTCGACTTCTCCGTCGAGTATCGGCCGGGCCGTCTTAACATCGTGGCCGACGCGCTGTCCCGTCGCGACTCCGACCTCGCTCCCTCCACCGACGAGTCCACCGGGGCGGCCCTGTGCATCCGCTCCGGGCCGACGTTCGGTCTCTTCGCCGACATTCACCGCGCCACTGCGACGACCGACGATGCCGTCCTTCTTCAGCAGCAGCTCACGGCCGGCGACCTGGAGGAGCCTTGGCGCTTCTCTGACGGACTGCTTCTCCATGGGCGCCGGATCTTTGTTCCGGCGCATGATGATCTTCGTCACCAGGTGTTACAGCTCGCCCACTCGGCGGGTCATGAGGGTGTGCAGAAAACCCTCCATCATCTTCGCGCCGACTTCTACATCCCTGGCGATCACGCCCTAGTCCGCGACTGGGTTCGGTCCTGTCAGACTTGCCAGCGCAACAAGACGGAGACCCTGAGGCCGGCTGGTTTACTTCAGCCTTTGGAGGTGCCGTCTCAGGTTTGGACGGATATATCCATGGACTTCATCGAGGGCCTTCCCAAGGTGGGCGGCAAGTCGGTCATTCTCACAGTGGTCGACCGCTTCTTCAAGTACGCCCACTTCATCGCGCTCGGCCATCCATACACGGCGGCGTCAGTGGCCAGGGCCTTCTTCGACGACATCGTCCGTCTCCACGGGTTCCCTGCTTCGATCGTCAGTGATCGGGACCCAGTGTTCACGGGCCATGTCTGGCGCGACCTTTTCAGGATGGCGGGTGTCCAGCTTCGCCTGAGTACGGAGTTTCATCCTCAGACAGATGGTCAGTCTGAGGTGGTTAACAAGGTCATTGCCATGTATTTGCGTTGTGTGACAGGTGATCGGCCTCGCGCTTGGGTCGATTGGCTCTCTTGGGCGGAGTACTGCTACAACACCTCTTATCACTCCGCCCTGCGCGCGACGCTGTTTGAGGTGGTCTATGGTCGCCCACCCCCGCCTATACTTCCGGTGGACCCAGAGACGGCTCGGACGGAGGTTGCCAGTGACCTTATCCGCAGTCGTGACGAGATGCTTGCTGAGGTTCGTCAGCGTCTCCTTCAGGCACAGCAGCTGGCCAAGCACTACTACGACGATCGTGGCCTATCGTCTTCAGCTTCCGGCCCGCGCTCGCATCCACGACGTCTTCCATGTTGGGCTGCTCAAGCCTTTCCGTGGCGAGCCACCGGCGGCTCCTCCGGTGCTTCCTCCAATCGCCGATGGTCGCATTCTTCCCGAGCCAGCAAAGGTGTTGCAGGCGCAGCTCCTTCGTGGCGTCTGGTTCGTCCTCATTCAGTGGGCGGGCCTTCCGGAGGAGGAGGCTACTTGGGAGCAGCGTGACGAATTCCGCCAACACTATCCAGACTTTCAGCTCGAGGACGAGATGTTTGCGCAGGCGGGGAGAGATGTTATGACCGGACAAGTCTATACCAGGAAGAGGCCCACCGGGCATTAGTATTAGGGGCTTGTCCCGCAAGTTACCTTAGGCAAGTTATTTTAAGCAAGTTATCTTAGGCTAAAATTATAAATACTAGTTGTAAGACACCGTTTGAGATCAAGCAATAAAGATATTACAATCTTCTGTTGCCCGGCTCCCCAAGGAGCCGGAATCCTAGCCGCGACGGCGCCCGACCGCCGGCGCGCCCGCTCCAGCCTCCGCCCCCCTCCTCCCTGTCCATACAACCTACGCCGGAGGCCTGGTAGGAACCCTAGTCCTACCAGCAGTATTCCAGAGTAAGCTGGAGTAGCTTTTCCTGTGATCCGAATGACCAGTATACCCAAAATCCTCTGGAATACCGATTCCTGCAGATTTCCTGTAAAAAATACTGTGAACCAAATAGGCCCTCAGATTTCCAGGACAAGCCTACATATACCCCCGATTCGCTCCTTGTTTTGTGCTCAAAACAGAGCTGAGCTGAGGCCCCGTTCTCTTTAAAGGATTCTGAACCATAGGAATGTAAAAATGTACAAGAATAGGGGATGAGTTCAGGTACAACACGAAGGAAAAAGACTATTCGTTCGGTGGACGAAGAAAGAGCGCAGGAAGTCTCACTTCTAATCACACACTAGCGGTAGCTATTAGAATATTTTGTATTCGTTTTAGCTAGTTCTTCTCTCACATCTCACGGCATGTTTTGTTATAGTATATTTTATTCACCTTTCCTGTGGCTACCTCGGGCTTCCGTTCAGAAAAAGTGGTCAGGGTGGATGCAAAGATTTATGTGAAATCGACACTGGTGAGCCTTTCCTCTGATATACTGTAGCTACTTCCTTTGAAACGAACGCATCAAAGGAAAAATAACCCCTAAAATCGAGGATTTCTTTGGAAAGGTTTGGAAACCTATGAAGCGAACGGGGCTTGAGAGCTACTTCTTTCGTACGTATTAGGTATTACACGAGGACTTCTCTCGAAACAGGCTCGCACCCCGCTTTATAGATAAAGCACCGATCAAAATACACGCCCGAACAATACATAGTTGAGAGGTAGCTCTTTTACAAAGCGGATCCTGTGATCTCGGTACCACGCAGAAACTACGCTACCGAAGAAGAATAAGGGGAGATTAGAGTACAATGCCACGCCATGCCCTAGCACACCTAGGCTCCACGACAGCGCCCTCAGGAGGGAGCACGGCGCAGAGCGTCGCCACTGCCGAGTCTGGAATGGATAGGGGTCTTCACCCGGGGCCCGAACACGAAGAGAAGAACCACAACGACGTCTTCAAGAAGATAGCGACGCCCGCGGGCGTCGCCATCATCGGCGCCAAAGCGCGGAGCTTTCGCTCGGCAGCTCACCCGTGTCCCACGGTAGTCCCAGGACAGACGCGACAAGCTCCAACTCCCAGATCCGGATCCGGGCACCACCGACAAGGGCATGCCCGAGCCACCTGCTGCTAGGCCTCTCGCCGCCCATACAACCAAGAGGAGAAGCCACCACCGCCGCCACGAGACCCACCGGAGAGCCAATCACGGGGACCGCCTCCCAGGGCCGCCACCCCGGCATCCCTGTCCCAAGACTCCACCACCCATCCGGCACACGACACACCAACCCCGGCAGGTAGGGTAGAAGGTCGTCCTTCCACACCTCGCCCGGCATCAATCCCTAGATCTGGGTCAACACCTCCACCATGGGAGGCGCCGACGCCTGCATCCCCAACCAGTCCCCGTGGACCTGGGGATACAACCCTAGGACTGCCGACGGCCGCCGCGAAGCAGAGCTTGCACGATGCCAAATCCGAGATCACCGGAGCCGCACAGCAAGACGAGTAGGCGGTGCCAGGACCACCTTCACAGCCCACCGCACCCGTGAGGACAACGCTCACAAGCACATCCCGGGCCGGGCCCGAACCACACCTACCCAGAGAACACCTCGATATGTCCTGGGCCCAAATCCGGCCTGCCCGAGCGCAAACCTAGGTCAGGGGAGCCACCGTCATGCGCGCAGCCGACCAGCCCCGCACGCCACTGGCTCCCACCCAAGAGAAGGAAGGCTGCCATGCCACCACCGCGCGCCACCAGCCAGACCACGGCCGCCGCGCCGCCGAAGCCCACACCAGCCTGCACCTCCGCCCCCGCCCACCGCAGCCACGAAGACCACACCTTGAGGAGGATTCGCCGCCGCCTTTAGCCACCGCTACAGCCAACCAGCAGGACGACGGCCTCCAGCCTGCGCCGCCACAGCCCGCGCCGCCCGGCGGCCAGATCTGGCCGTTGCAGCCCGGGCACACCCTGCCGTCGATACTGTTATATCACACTTCAGGTATATCACACTTGAAGATTCCATATTCAATACTGTTAGAAGGGATAGATAGGAATTGGTAGAATCAATGTTTATTGCTTGAGCCTCATGGGCATATATATAGGAGTACAATGACTAACTTGGAGTACAAGACAAGGTAGGGTAATATCCTACGGTGTCCTATCTTTCCTAATAATCATAATACTCAACATCCCCCCACAGTCACAGCGGTAGCGATGCAGATGGTGAGACTGGAGAAGAATCTGAGGGTAAGCCCACAGTCGTAACGGTCGATGCATCACAAAAGTCGTGGCTGGAGTGGAAACCAACGAGGTTGCTCAAGCAAGGCGGTACCTCTTTGTGTCGATGCCGATGTAGCGGAGAGCGTAGGGTGATGTAGCCATGGTCGATGTCGAGTCGGGGTACGCCGGTGTCGAGGAAGTCGTCGTGGAGCCGGGGATGCAAGGAGGCGCCAAGTTAGTCATGGGCATAGTGGTGTTGAGCTAGTGGTGTGCCGAGAAGAAGACGGTGTTCACGAGGTGTCACACCGGGTTTGCCAAGCCCGAGGACACATCGTGGATGAAGGCACGCATCGGTGTTGCCAGCACCGGGCATGAGTAGATGGGGACCTGCACAAGCTGTACACCATGTTGGAGGAGTCAAAAGAACCAGCAGAGGAGGACTCGATGACGGTTGCAGTGCCAATCGACATTGAGTCGATGTCGCCAATGGTGGTTGGAGTATAGGAAGTGATCGAGGAAGATGACGGCGACGCTGGTGCTGGACGAAGATGAAGGGGGTGGAAGGGCGGCGCGGCTCAGGTGAGAGAACGGCAGCGACGGCTGGGTTAGGAGCGCGGTGACGATGCTCTAAGTAGGCGAGGAAGAACCTGACAGCATGACGAAGACCGACGTGGACGATGGCGTTCCTGCGCCAAGGGAGGCGGCGCGGCGCGTACCACGTGGAAGTCGACACGTAGGGACAACGGAGTGGACCGCGTGTCACGACGCTATGACCCAAAGCGGCGATGCAGCGGCAGCGCATGGATCGGGCGACGACGGGATGACCTTAGGGCGGTTGTGTTGACCACTTGCCACGGCGCCACGGTGTGAAGGGACGTCGCAGAAGCGGTGCGCAGGTCAGTGTAGCCACGGGGACGGACCCGAGTGACGGCAGCAGGGACGCGTGCCACGACGCTATGGCCCTAAGGGGTGACGCGGGAGTGGTGCGAGGGTCAGTGCAGCCCGAGGGAGAACCACGGGGTGGCGGCACTGCAGCCCGACGGGGCGACACATTGGCAAACCCATGCTCGATCGGTGTAGGGGCCGTGTACTCGGGACAATCTTCACGGGACCTGTGGAGGCGCGTGCAACCAACGGGCCAGATGGTCGCACGGCGTAGATGAGGTGGAACACAGGCAGGCGGGTGATCAATTCGATCGCGCGCGAGGTCGGGGACGCCGCTTGGTGGAGGCGGGGTAGCGGCAGAGTCCAAGATGAAGCCAGCGACAACAGTCGGCGTGGGACGACGTGCGGACGAGCGCAGCCGGCCCATGGCAGTTGGCAAGCCCGACGCAATTGGTGAGCCCGAGGCAGACGGTAGGGCAGTCGTACATATGCATCGGAGGCGAGTGGTGATGGAGAAGTCCCGGTTGGAGCAGGGCAGCGGCGGCCAGTGAAGGGTGACGGGCGAACAGACGTGCGGACGATGGTCATGATGGGCGTCTCGTCGCGCGAGGCTGTCGGGTCAGAGTAGAGGCGTGCGGGAGTCGATGCAAACCGATCTTAGATCGGAGAACCAAAAAGAAAAACGCCGATCAGGGCGATCAGCGGGAGAAAAAAAATCGGATCAAGAGATCGGGAAAAGACTCTCTAGGGCAGCCAGTCAACATGACCGGCGGACGAATCCTAGGTACGGGTGTGTTAGGGCATATTTTCTCCCTTAGTGGTTTTGGTGATTGATGACAATGCATTTGCGAACTAATCGTGTGCATTGAGCATTTCAGATAATCTATCATATGGCATAAGACGATTCGTGCCCCTCTGAGCTATAACAAAGATGGTGTTTTTCTTGCATTTCTTTTTCGGTGGATATGAGTCGTAGGATCACCGTACTATTAAGAGGGGGTCTGCTTTGGAAAGGTTTGGGTGGAATCAACACGTATACAGTCCTTTTGCACCCTCTTCCTTTCCCGGCAATTGAGCTTGTCCTTCCCTATGCATGGGCTTTCCAGAGCATCTTAAGCGGGAGTACCACTCTGCTCAACGGTAGTACCGCTCCAGCGGTACTGCCGCGGTTCAGTGCTAACCGCAGTTCCTCTTGTTTTTTATGTTCTGTAAATGGGTGGTAGTAGAGTGGTAGTTCAGTGCGGTAGTACCGCTGTAGTGGTACGACAACCTTGACTACCACCCCACTACCGCAGATTTACTGGGCATGTAACAGCTAAGCGGAAGTACCGCTCCCGCGACATGGTAGTACCGCTCTGGTGGAACTACCGCTGTTCCACTACCACACGGAGTACCGCTTATATTTTTCTCTCTGGATAGCTCTGTCCCTCGAGCGGAAGTGGAGCATCAGTTGCCAGCGGTAGTACCACCCCGGGCGGCACTACCGCCCTGCCTTTCTCTTCTACAGCTGGTTCTGGCTGCTGTTCAACACTAAGCGGAAGTACCGCTAGTGGGAGCCATAGTACTGCTCTAGTGGCACTACCGCCTCCTTGACCTGCTCAGTTGAATGCAGCGCCTGGATCTTCCGTACCAGCGGAAGTATCGCTCGCCTGAGCGGTACTACCGCTTGTGCATGGGTTGTGGGTGCATAACGATTGGAGTTCATTCCCCACTATAAAAGGGTGTCATCTTCTCCAAGTTGACTAACCTCTTCCTCCCCGAAGCTCCATTGTTGCTCTCAAGCTCATTTTCGTTCAATCTTTCTCCCTAGACAATCAAACTTGTTGATTCTTTAGGGATTGGTTGAGAGCCTAAATCTACACTTCCACCAAGAGAAATTTGATCCCCCCCACTAATCCCTTGTGGATCTTGTTACTCTTGGGTGTTTGAGCACCCTAGACGGTTGCGGTCACCTCGGAGCCACATTCCATTGTGGCAAAGCTTCATGGTGGTGTTGGGAGCCTCCAATTTGGTTGTGGAGAGAGACCTAACCTTGTTTGTAAAGGTCTGGTTGCCGCCTTAAGGGCACCACTAGTGGAATCACGACATCTTGCATTATGAGAGGGCGTGAGGAGAATACGGTGGCCCTAGTGGCTTCTTGGGGAGCATTGTGCCTCCACACCGCTCCAATAGAGACATACTTCCCCTTAAAGGGAAGGAACTTCTGTAACACATCCTCGTCTCCACCGACTCCACTTGTGGTTATCTCTTACCTTTGCTTTGTGCAATCTGTACTTGTGTTATTTATCTTGCTTGCTTGTGTTGTTGTTGTTGGTAGCATCATATAGGTTGTTCACCTAGTTGCATATCTAGGCAACCTATTTGTTGCTAAACCTAATTTGTTAAGAAAAGCTAAAAATTCATAGTTACCTATTCACCCCCCTCTAGTCAACCATATCGATCCTTTCAATTGGTATCAGAGCCTCGTCTCTTTATTAAGGGTTTTGCCACCGAAGAGTATGGTTGGCAATGGGTATAGGGATGAGGAAGTACCCGAGGCCTTGGAGTTTAACTCGGTCACCCAAGACAACTTAAATGAAGTTGTGGCTTCAATCAAGACGTCTATGATGGCCGAGGTCAAGTCCATGCTTAAAGAACTTCTTGAGGGGTTGAAATCTTCTCCCGGTCTATTGCAAGTGGTTAATCCCACTGCATAGGAGTCCGAGGCCAATTCCGCTAAGTAAGCGGCTAAAGGTACTCATACCTCCTCCCCTCATGGTAAGAATGAGACAGGAACTTATGCCTCGATTCCCCCTCCCCAGTCTATGGATGACAGGTCCCTACACCTCATATTAACCACCTTGGTCCTCCTCCTATTCTTGTGGAGAATGATTTTGCTAATTGGATTTTTCGTATCAAGTCTCATTTCAATCACAACTCAACAAACCTTTAGAGAATCATTGAGCAAGGTTTTTACCCGCATGATCCAAAACAAACTCATCCCAAGATAAGAGGCGGACAATCAATACAATCACTCCGCCTTGTTCATCCTTCAATCCGTGGTGCCTCCTGAAGACCAAGTCACTTGCGGACATTCTCTCGTGCAAAGGATTGTTGGGAACATATTGTTTCTTTGTACAAGGGAAGCTTAAGCATTCAACGGTCCAACTTTGAGGTGGTACTTGATGAGGTCAATGAGTTTGTGATGAATGAAGATGAGGACCCTCGTGAGCTCTACCGGAGATTGACAACTCTTGCGGTCTCTCTCCAAGATCATGGTAGCAAGGACACTGATGAAAATTGGATCAAGCACAAGTTTCTCAAGGCCATCAAGTCTTTCAACAATTCCATGTCCTTCGTGATCAGTCAAAGGCCGGACTTCCACACCTTGTCCTCAAGCGATGTGTTGAATGAGTTTATTGCCATGAAAATCTTGAACAAGACCGCTGATAGTGCTCTAGCTCGTGTCCAACGATCAAAGAAAGTCACTCCCAACCTTGCTTTGAAGGCCAGGGAAATTCCGGAAGAAGAAGAGGAGAAATAAGAAGAGAGTTGCCCCGAAGACACCAAATATGCTTACAACGAGCACATGGCTCTTGCGTCAAGGCAATTTTGGGGCAACATGAGAAACTCAAGGCCCAAATTCTTCAAGAACAACTCAAGTGGCTCAAAGGGCAAGCAACATGTGAGGACGTGCTATAAGTGTGGCAATGTGAGTCACTTTGTGCTGGATTGTCCTTATGAGAAGAGGGTCATCCGCAAAGACAAGGCCAAGTCCTTCCCCAACAAGATGAACTTCACCAAGAAGATGCCACAAAAAGGGTTGGTGGCGCAAGAAGAGTACATCTCCGATGATGATGATGAAGAAGATACAAGTGGAGAAGGAATGTCAATGACAACCGTGCCATTGCTACATCTTCCCCAACCAAGGTGTCCCTTTTCGGCGCCCAAATGAGAATCTCATTGCCAAGTGCCTCATGGCCAAAGGTATCAACAAGGTAACCTCCAACATCAAAACTACCATCATTACTACTCCTTCCTTCTTGGATTGTTTGGATTATAATGAGGAGTTAAAGGTTGATGAGAACAATTTTGACAAGTTCTTGGGTAAGCTCAAAGGTGAGACAGGAAGCACTTTGTTTCTCTCTTGGAACAACTTGGTGAGCCAAATGATATCATTGAGTCTCATGAGGAAACCATCTCTAAGATGGAGGGGCATAGTCGTGACTATGTCGATGAGATAGCGAATCTTTTCATTGCTCTTGAGGAAGAGCGAGGTCTTCTTTTGTCTCTTGAGGAGTCACACAACAATGATCTTGCTAAGTTAAGGAAAGATCATGATCATGCTCTTGTTCTTACTCGTGTGCTTCATTCCAAGAAGGTTGCACTTGGGGTTGGCCATTATAGACTCAACACTACAAAAAAAAGACACATCCGTGACATTTTGGGCCGAACAATTTTTTTTCCTGTCATACATATGACACTTCTATGATGATAATTGTGACAAAACCTAGTATGATCATAGATGTGGTGGGCTCCTACTTCTATGACAAAAAATCATGACAGAAAATGGGCTTTTCGTCCTGGGCGGGCCGGAGACGCAGCTGCATGACATTCTTTGGGCCGTCCATGACGGAAAAAACCATGGTAGAAGCAAGGGGGAGGAAAATTTCGGGGAGTTGCCGGTTCCAGTGGGAGGTCGGGGGCGGAGTGATGCGCGTTTCTCTCGTACGTATGCGCGTGTGTGCGAGGCGTTGGCTCTTACTGAACCCGAGCGAGGCGTTGGGCTCTAACTGAACCTAAGCGATTGCACCGCAGGCTACGCGTTACTGAACCCGACCGATCGACCGATGGCTGTTAACTGAACCCGATGGAGCGATTCCTTCGCTACTGCTGCTAACTGAAGACGATCGATGCTGCCTCTGGGATGAATAGT